>NC_137954.1:41524526-41695572 GCF_963924665.1 Micromys minutus
CTATCCTTGTTGTTGTTTGGTTGGGGTTTCTTGTTCTAGAGTTGTGAGTTGCTTACATATTGTAAAGAATGGCTTCTTGCCACACATGTAGTTTACATCATTTTCTCATACTCAATATGCTAAATTTTCTTTTCATGATTCCTTCTGCTGTGCAGAAGCTTTTCAAATGGTGTAGTCTCACTTGTCTGTTTTTGCTTTTGGAATGAGATTCAAATAAATCAAGGCCATTGTTGAGTAGCCTTGTCTCTGGTTTCATTTCCAGGAAGTTTTTGTTGTTTTTTTGTTTTTGGGGTTTTTTTTGGTTGGTTTGTTTGTTTGTTTGTTTGTTTTTGTGGGGTGGGAGCAGCTGTGAAGCAGGCCTCACTGTGAGGCCTTGGCTGGCCTGCAATCACTCCAAACCAAGCTCACTTCGAATTCGTAGTAATCATCTTGCCTCTGTCTCCATGTACCAGTTTTAAAAGTATGTGCTTAGCTCTGGGCACACTGTAGTAGGCCTTGCTTCTAAACGGTTTATGGTTTTAAGTCATATATGTTAAGTCTTTGATCAATTTTGAATTGACTTCTATACGCAACATTAGGTAAGGGTCCAGTTTCTTTCTTCAGCACGTGGTTATCCCATTTCCCCAGTGCATTTATTTAAGACTTTAGTCTTAACTATTGTGTCTTGTTGACAAAAATTAGTTGACTTAATTGCTTGTTCTTATTCTGGTCTTTCTACTTTGCTGGGTTTGTGTATAGATTAATTCTGGTACTGTATTGCTTTGATCGAACTGTTTAAAATCGTGAAGTTTAGTGTGCTCAACTTTGTTCTTATTGTCAAGATTGTTTGGGTAATAGGAGACGTTTTATGGACAGACACAAATTTTGGAAATTTTTTCATATTTATATGAAAAGATCCATTAGCATATTTGTAGGAATTGAGTTGAATTTATATACTGACTATAAGAAACATGCAATTTAAATTCAGAGATGGTTAGAGGCCAAAATGTTAACTAGAAAAAAAAAAGAGGTTATTCTTAAGGTTATTCTTACTAAAAAAGTAAACTGTAGGAAAACAGAAAGTCATTCTATGATGCTGGGTCAGGTCAAACTGGAAGTGTAACTAAGTACCCAACATCAGAGCATCTACCTCTACAGCAAAACTGAGAGTGTATGAAAGGAGGAAGCTGAAAACAGGACACAGTTGGAGACTTCAACATTTCACCTCCAGTAGTAGTCATAAAGTTAATCGAGAAGCAGCAGATACAATGAATGGCATTATAGACTCAGCTTGTTCCAGTATGGCTCACTTTTTTGTTTTTAAAAATGTGGTTATTTCTTCTAATCGTTTCTCAAATTATTGTCAGTTGTTCCACATGTATCATCCAAACACCAAGTGGCAGCAGCTCAAGGCTAGTCTAGACTACTTAAGGAAGTTTGGGCTAGCCTTGTAAGTTCTGTAGTGGGACCCTGACTCACTAACCCCCACCAAATATATATATATATACCAAATATATATATATGTCAGACCAAGGGTTTAGCTTGGTGTTAGATTGCCTGCCTGGTGTGTCCAGAGTCCTGCATTTTCATCACCAGCAGCACTGATTTCAAAAAAGAACTGTCTCGAGATGGGACTGCAGTAATGGATTTGCCTAAGAACACTTACTGCTCTTGCGGAAGATCCACGTCAAGTTCACAGCACCCACATGGCTGCTTACAACTATCTTTAACTTCAGTTTCAAGGGGTTCTGTGACCTCTTCTGAACTCGGCAGGGACTACATACCCATGCAGTGAGCATCAAATGTGCAGGTAGGACACTCACACACAAAACAAGGATAATAAATACATCTTTTGTTTGGTGTTTTTTCTTTGTTTGTTTGTTTTGAAACAGGGTTATCATGGAACTCACTCTAGACCAGGCTGGACCCAAACTCAAAGATCCTCCTGCCTCTAAATCTTTTTTTAAAAAATTAAGAGGGGGCTTGAGAGAGATGGTTCAGCAGTGGCTGCTCTTCCAGAGGACTCAGGTTCAGTTCCCAGCACCCACATGCCAGTTACTGTGTGTACCTCCAGTTCCAGGGGATTCAACATCCTCACACAAGCAAAACACCAATGAACATAAAATAGACCTTTTATTAAAAAAGATAACATGAAGAGTGTGCCAAGCCTGGTGACATATACCAGTAAACCTAGCATTTGTGAGGTTGAGGCAGGAGGATTAATGCAGATTTGAAGTTAGTCTTTAATCTATAGTGAGACTTAGTCTCAAAAACCAAACAAGCAACTAGCACTTAGGAGGCAGAGAGAGACAAGATGAGTTCCGTGAGCTGGAGGCCAACCTAGTCTACATAGCACATTCCTGGACAGACATAAACAGGCTACGCTCAAACAAACAAAACAAAGAAGAACTTATATCAAGAATAGAAATTGAACAGCATGTGGTGGTGTGAACCTGCGACTCCAGCGCTGTGGAAGAGACGCTCAGGAGATCAAGGTCATCTTCTTTTCCATCCTGGGTTCCATGTGTTTGGAAGTCAGTTCTGTCCTTCCATTGTGGCATCCAGTTTACACAGTGGAAGTTTACACATTTGCACACTTTCATCCAATAAGCCATCTTGCCACCCTGTCATAGGATTCCTTTTTCTTCCACACAAATCTAATGATATAATACAGTACTAAATTTCTTTTATGTTTTGAATAAACTTCGCATTGTTGTAATACTCTTGTTATTGACTTATATTTGCTCATATTTTACCAAGTATAGTATCCATAAACTTAATTTTTTATGTGAGGATATGTTTGTATATGTTTGGGTTTTGGAAATGCTACCCTAACTCAAATGCTTTAAAGAAAACATACACATTTTTGGAAATGTCTCTTTGTGGCTCTGAATATAGTAGTACTTTTTGGACTCAAGTCTGATTCCAGTGACACAAAAGATAAGAAATTTCTTTATTACTTAGACTTGGAGAATTTGTTAATTTAGTAAAACCATACTGAAATTTAAAGAATACGCCCAAAGGCATACACACACACACACATACATATACATAAATCTGTGTATTTATACAAATATAACAAAGTGGGTATAGGGCATGCTAGGTATAAAGGTATCTTGAGTCTGCTCCTGTGTGCCTGTGTACGTGGCATGGGGCCTAAATTGTAGGTCTGGTTGGCAAGCCCAGGCCACACCACCATGATTGGCACACAGAGTTGCCAGGCAGTAGAAGATGGAGGGGCTGAGTTGGATTGCCTCCTTTCTGTACCACCTGAAATAAGACTCATCTCAGACCACAGCTACTATTAGAATCTGCATGTTTTAGGAGTTGCCATTTGCAATCTGCTTAAAACATTCTAGGCCTAGAGAAACAGAATGGAAGACCCAGGACCCGTCCTTCAGATTGGCTGTCTAGAAGGAAGAACTATCAAATAGACATTAGTGTAATCCGTGTTGCTAGTCATTACCAAATAGTATGAGGGGTAGAACTGTCTGGGACTCTCAGAAGTACGCTGACTTTTAGATTGTCAGAGGGAGCACTCTGATAGAATGAAGGGGAAAGGAATTTCTCCTAAAGCAGTACTTTGGGTGTACCTTGCCTCCCCAATCCCATCTCACCCTCAGTCTTGAACTCCACCAGCTCTGGAAATGAAGAGCTAGAAGAGAGAGTGCTCCCACATGGTCATTCCAGTGAAGCCGATGGAGCTAGCAACAGAGCAGCTTCTGAGAGGCTTTCTGGAGTGGTTCCATAACCTAGTGGGTTTGGCTGCTGTTCTAGCAAACATCACATAGCTGCCTTGACTTCCACCTATTTAGTAACCCCAGGGGGTTGGAGAAATGTAGATGGGGGTGGGACAGTGGGTCTAGAGGTGTTTTTCAGGTCACAGCAGTGGCCAACCTCAGAGAGGCCATCACATCAGTGAGTTTTCCCTACGAGGTGGTAAGAGATAATGTCAGGTGACTTACCTGTAAGATTTGTTCTTCTGTTATTCATAAATGTATCTATAACAAGGCAGGGACTGAGACTGTGAGAGCTAGAGGATGAGGGGAGGGGGAGTCAGTGAACCGCTGTCCAGTCAGATCTCATCCATCTGTACATACACAGTCGACACTGACCGGGCTCAGTGGGGTGATACATTGGGAAGTCTTCGTTCACTAGGAGGGTGTGCTTGTGCTACAGCTCACATGTGGAGGTCAGAGGGCAAGGTTTTCTCCTGCCATCTTGCTGATTCTGGGGGCCAAACTCAGATTGTCAGCCTTGGTGGCAAGAGCCTTTTGGCCACAAATTCTCAGAGAATAAATTTAAAAATTGTATTGGGATCTCTGGGTTTTTTGTTTTGTTTTGTTTTGTTTTTTTTCTAGACAGGGCTTGCCTGTGTAAACCATCACCATCCCCACTTCATCCTAGGATTCACTCTTGAACTCCGAGGTCCACCTGCATCTACTTCCCAAGTGTGAGCCACTTCTTCAGTCTCTGGTTTTAAAGCAAGTTTCAGGCCAGCCAGGGCTACATAAAACCAGAAAGCAAAATGGAGTCAGGTATGGTGACACATGCCTTTAATCCCAGCACTCAAAATGTGCAGGTAGAGAGATCTCTGAGTTCGAGGCCTGTCTGATCCATATCGAGCTACATAATGAGACCTTGTTGCTCTCCCCTCTCCAGAGACTCAGTTTCACTCTGTATGTATTCTTCTTTTAAGGTATCCAGCTTATTTTTTTCACTTACTATTTTTATTAGAAATTTCAGGGGTTTGTTCCTTCAAGGATTTTTTTATCCTAAGAGAATAACTATGGTGGTTACACAGAACATCTGGAGCGTGCTGTGCTTTTGAACACTAAAGACTTTCCTCTCCCTCGACTTTGTTCTTATGAAGAAAAGATTGTTCATGCCACTTCATCCAGCATCACAAGAATAGACAGTGCCTTATTACTTTCTTTCCAGTGCAATAATGATAATTTTCTTTAAGATTTGGTGTGTAGCCTTCACATATTTCATGTACTGTGGAAACAGAGAGACCTTTAATTTTCCTGCTATCTTTTTTCTTTGGACTTTATCCTGTAGTATATAGAGTTCTAGGTTCTCTTTCTTTATGGTTGTGTTACTACTTATTTGTGTTTTATGTTTGTTTATTTTGAGCAAGCGAAGCTCTCTGGAGTCCAGGCTTACCTGGGAACTCACTGTATATGCCAGGCTAACCTCAGACTCAGTAGGTTCCTGGCTCAGCTTCCCCATGGCCATGAGCCACCACATGTGTGGTCAATCTCCTACTAAATGTGCCCTTGTGTAATTAGCTTTGAGTAGTTTATGAGAGTGCCCAGATGGAAAGGTGGACTTGATAGGACAGATAGATACATAATGAATTTTGAAGGTCATTTCCAAGTTTGTTCCTCAAGTAATACACATATGAATTTATAATAGTAAAGATTTTTTTTTTTGAGACAACATTCTGTGTAACCCTGAATTACTTGGAACTTACTATGTAGAACAGGCTGGCCTGTAAGTCATAGAAGTCAGGCAGCCTGTCTCCTGAGTGCTGGGATTAAAGTTGTGCAGCAATATGCTCCCCATACCCTCAGTTTTTTTTGTTTTTGGTTTTTTGTTTTTGTTTTTGTTTCTTTTTGTTTTTTCCAGATAGGGCAAAAAGGTAGTCTTGAGTCTGAAGAGCTAAGCTCAATTCCTGGAACCCACAGAAGCCATGTATAGGTGAAAGTTCAATCTCTGGAACGCATAAAAGCCATGAATAGGTGAAAGGAGAAAGTCAACTCCAAAACCTTGTCTTCTGACATCTAAATGCAGCACTATAGTTTATGCAACATCTCTTCACCTCAAGAAAACTTTAAAATATCTGTGTGTGTGTGTGTGTGTGTGTGTGTGTGTGTGTGTGTGTGTGTGTGTGTGTGTAGTTTCCTCTGCACTGGGTAGAAGTGCCTCACAGACATTTCTTCTGGTCCTCTCACTGTTTTAATTTATTCTGGGACTAATTTATTAACCACTAAGTTCTATTTGGTTTTTTTTTAATTCACTCAGCTTATGTGTAGGTAGAAGATAAATTATATTGATTCAGTATGATTCTAGATCATTATAGTTAGTTCAACATCTCTCTAGTCAAATTTTTTCGGGTAAGTGGTGGTGGTTCATAACTTTAGTTCCAGCACTGGGGAGGTAGAGGCAGGTGGATCTCTGAGACTGTGACCAGCCTGGTCTAGAAAGTGAGTTCCAGGACAGTCTGGGATACACCGCATGTGAAAGTACTATCAAATAGTGAATTTCTTACTGCAACCCTATATAAATAGACTTTGGAATGCTGTTTTTTATTGGTAAATTATACTGATAATTTGATAAAATGTTAACTGAAACTGAAAATGGTTGCTGTGGTCTAAAATTACAAATAAATTTGACTAAACACACTAAGAATATAAGACAGTTTTTCTTTGTATATTTAGTTTATGGTTTCTAAGCTCAAGATCTATTTATTTGCTGTGTGATAGCTTGTGATTTATACACAAGAAGGTAAAATGAAGCAAGAAACTTAGTCCAACTTTATGTGAAACATATAACTTTTTGCTAGTTTTCATAAACCTTTGTTGTTTTCCACCCAATCAGTGAGCTTCTTCTCATCTTTCTCCCTGCAGCCTAAGTGTGATGGACAGGTCTTACTGATGCAGGTGTGGAAGCATTTGAATCTGATTGAATGTGACTACTTCGGTCTGGAGTTCAAGAACGTCCAGTCCTACTGGGTATGTGCTTTTGATTTGCAATGGACACTGGATCTGACTGTGCTGTAGAGTAATTATGGCATCCACCATAGTTTTAAAAAGCCCTTTAGGTCATACTATAATGATGTAAACGAGATGTGTGATAAGTAACATATTATGCTACTAAAGTACTTGGTTTTTACCTATAGGGAACATACCTGCCTTTAAGCCTAAATGTATATCTTCCCTACACTCATTCTACCTGTTAGTACCTGTGCCAAGGAAATCTGAGTTGCTATGGCAAACCTCATATATCCTGCTAGATCTGAATTTCAATTCAGAATTTGAGCCAACTGGACTGATTTTGCATCATTTTACTTATTAGACAACCTGTAAAGAAGTATGGGTTTTATTGTTTGTACATGTGACTGTTTTAAAAACAAAGAACTGTATCAGCTCTTTCGATTGGAACCCATGTCCTTGTTCTGCTCTGTGCAGGGCCTCAGCCCCTGAGCAGTGGTACCACAGCAGACACCCCACTCAGCAGCATCTCTTCTGTTTGCTGTTGCCCACACCGGCTCTGCTTGACATAGAGCTGTCCAAATTAATGCTATGGAGTTACAGCGAGTAACTGTTACTGTTTCTTGAAGTTTACTAAGATTTAATTAATGTGTAAGAGGACAGTAGAATAAAATAGCCTGTCATAAAATTTCTTAATTATTTGTATTTTGTAGCATACTTACTAAATTAAGAAAATATTTAATGGTTTATTCTCTTCTATTAAACCTCTTTAGATTTGGCTTGAACCTATGAAACCCATCATTAGGCAAGTACGAAGTAAGTGCCTTAACTCTTCTAAAACCTTCCTTGTTCTGGAAGAGTAACTTTAGATGTGTTCAGTCACTATCACTGCTTTGTATAGGTGGTAACATAGTCACAGTGGATAAACTTGAAGTCACTTGATGGCTGGTTTTAAACTATAATAAATAAGCATAAGGGTCCTAGATTTAACTCATAATCCTAGATAACAGTTCAAATTTGAAAGTCACGGTATTTGTTCCTTGGTATCTTAATTGTGGGTCAATGTAGAGGTTGAAAACAGAATTTTCTTTGTAGGTTATGAAGAGACATTGTAACGCTTCTCTTTTGTTTGTTTGGGGAGGTGTTGTTCTTGTTTGACAGAGTCTCTCTGTGTAACCTTTTTAAATTTTTATTTTATGTGCATTGGTATTTTGCTTACATATAATATCTTATTATATCCTCTCTACCCATTTTTTTTGAGTCAGGGTCTTAGTATATAACTCTAGATATCCTAGAACTTGATTTGTAGAGCCATGCCTGGCATTAATTTAAAAGTTTTAATGTGTAACTTTCTACCTACTAAAGAATGTTTCCAAGTAGTCTTTGCTTAAAACAAAGTATTAAAATTCCTAATACATGTGACTGGTAGTTAAGGCCTTATAAATGTGTGTGTAGGAAATGTCATGATTTTATTATAGAAAGAAAATAAATACAGAGATTAATCTTATCTGTGAAGTTCTATTTATTTTGTTTTTACAGAGCCAAAGAATGTGGTTCTTCGCCTGGCCGTAAAGTTTTTCCCACCTGACCCTGGTCAATTGCAGGAGGAGTACACAAGGTAAAGCACAGCCTCCAGTCAGGGCTTTGTCAGTCCTCTGCCATGAGGCTGTTTTTCTACTTAGGTGTCACTGAGTGTGGCTAAACTGTATTTTTACTACAATTTATTTATTGTGGAAAATATTGTATGCTACTTTAGTGATACAAGTTTATGAAAATATTTTTGTATTTCAAAAGATTGAACTTCTGCTGGACCTTACAGCCAAGTTAATGTACACCTTGAGATCACTTAAGGCTTATCTTTATTTAAGTTAGGATTATAATTACTGTGGAAAAACACCACAACCAAAATCACCTTGGAGAAGAAAACGTTCATTTCAGACCACAACTCTCAGGTCACACTCCATTGCTGAGGGGTGTCAGGGCAGGACCTGTAGGCAGGGACTGAAGTGGGTGGACGCTGCTCAGTGGCTTCCTTCTGTGGCTTGCTCAACCTGTTTTGCAACCCCTTTGGGATGATCCCACCTACATTAATCATTAATCAAGAAAATGCACCAAAGGCCTACTCACAGATATTCTGAGGGGGACATCTCATTTGAGGGCTGCTCTTCCCAAATGACTCTAGCCTGTGTCAAATTGACAAGCAAGCAAATAAACAAAAACAACTAGCATTCTATTTCTACTGTGTACTCAGAAGCTTAGCCAGCCTTCAGGACACTATCATAACAGCATAACCTTGCCTTGGATTTCACATGCGATCCACTTTCACAATCTAAGCTACTTAATGGCTTCAGCCTTAAATTATGTACTCTTCCATGCCCCTGACCCAGAATAATGTGTGTGTATATGTTGTGTGTGTGTTGTGGTAACTATTTGCTAAAAGAAGCCAATAAGTCAGAAGCAATCTTATGAAATAAATATTCACCACAAATGTTGGCAACAACATGTGAACATTGGTTGTCTGAGTGAGTTGGTGTTGGACCAACCTGCTAAAGATTTCTGTAAGGAAACCTTTATATCTTTCCTGCTCTCTTCTCTCTTTTTGTGTGCATCAGACTGTCACAGACAGGCCAGTGACCACAGTGCAGACACATGGAAGATACAGGGAGAAAAACGGAGAACTCAAATTTGGACTTGTCTTGGTTAAACTAATACAAAATGGGGTGCTTTTGTTTTCATTCCTTAATACAACATCAACACTTTGGTTATCTCTAGTGCACTTAACCCCTCCCGAGCTCACGCACACACACACACAACATACATATGAACAAGAACAGTTGGGATGTCTCACTGTAGATAAAGGCCAAACCTACTGGCCTGAATTCAATCCTCAGAAGGAAGAGAAACAATTCCCACCAGTTGTCTCTACCTTTCACATGCGTATTGTATAGCATATTCCCAAATCCGTACAGGAGCAAGCGAGGCTGTGAGTAAATTCTAGGAGATACAGATGAGAAGCTTCTTAGCAGATGCTCCTCACACTGACACAATATAAAGTAGAACTTAGAGAAGGGACGATGCTTTACATTGAGAATAAAACTTGGAGTATTAGAACAACTCCCCTCTTCTGACACTCCCCCCATGCTCCAAGACAAGGTCTCTTTGTAGCCTGGCTATCCTGGGACTACTGGATCACTTTGTGAACCAGGATGGCCTTGAACTCAGAGATCACCTGTCTCTGCTTCCCAAGTGCTGGGATTAAAGATGTGTGCCACCACAATTTCAAATCAGTATACTTTGGGTGACTTAGATTTATGCATAAGAATAAAATTTGTCAAAATTCTCCTCATATAAATATTTATCAACAGAAACCTACATAAATGGGAGGTGCATACCGTCAATAGTCCTTTTGAATAGTGGGGTGGAGTGCGTGGGGCAGGGGTACCAGGAAATTATCACTGCTTCTCTAGCTACAGGTCGCTGTTCTGCAGAAATTACTGGCAGAGTGTCAACAACACTCATCTAGATCGTAAAGATTAGGAAAAGAAATTGTGTGTATTAATTTTTATAATGATAAATAAAGCAGTCATTTTAAGTTTGGCTCAAACCTGTGGGATGGTACACACCTTTAATCCTAGCAGAGACTGGTAGATTCATGAGTTTAAGACCAATGTTCTGGTGTACAGAGCAAGTTCCAAGACTGCCAGTCTACAGAAAGAAGCCTGTCTTGAAAAACTGAAATAAGATAAGAATAAAATAGGCTCAGAATCATGGGTCAGAGGAAGATACTGTCATAGTGCCCAGAGATGACTTAAGTCCTGACTGGACCAGGCTTATCAGTGGGTCACAGTGAACTTCTCTTAGAGGCTCTGTAGGTCGTGGAACATCCAGAAACTCATAGAATGTCAGCTTTAAGATGTGTGAGCTCAACCTCTTAGGTTGATGAGGACTGAAAGCTACAGTCACAGAGTCGTGCCACTGCGAGTGGGTATGAAACAGACCTTGGTAACTTATTGAAATCTAAGAAGTACCATGGGTTCTCTTTAGAAGGGAGTCATATTCTCCCAAATTAAACAGAATACTTTCTAATTTAGGATCCTGCGTCTGAGAATTAGACTTCAAGTAGGTTTGGGGCAATCTGTTCTGTTTTTGCTTTGTTATTGAAAAGATTCTTCTGGGTAAGGTTGGGTAAGGTTGACCTTCAACTCACCGTGTAGCTCAGGATGACCCTGAGTTTCTGATCTATTGATACCTCTTCCTGACTGTTAGGAATATACACTCTGGCCACCACAACCTGTTTCTATGTCGATACACTTGGTGAGCATTCTACAACACCCCGGCCCTAGGAAGTCAGTTATTCCCTCTTACTTTCGTTTGGAAGACCTTTTCCCATTTAATATATTCAAAACTGTATCTGTGGTAAAAGAAGAAAATTTCAGATAAAGTTGTATAAAATAGAAAACAAAAGTTGCTTGTCCTTGCTCACCTACCCACTCTCTCCTGAAGTTCTGGCGCTGTGCAGAAATCTCTTCACACTTACAGCCTTTAGTGCACACAGCGTAGTAAGTCTTAAGGAGATTGTGTGACAAAGCAGTGTCAAGAGGTGCGCCTCAGCTGTCGGTGGAGGTGTTTCTCCCGGTTGTTGCCGTCCTTGGCCTTTTCACTGTCGTTCACTTCTCGGTGCACTTGAGAAGTCCCACTTTTTCTGTTGAAACATTGCAAAGAAATATCATTGTTGACATGCCCTTTTGAACTCTGGAATACTTCTGTGGAAAAGCTTAAATTTTAAGAGAATGTAGGTGCTCCTTTTAGCTGTGAGCATACTAAAATAGGAAGAAGACAGAGGTTAGTTAGCATGGTGTCTGCACAAGGGTGATACGAAAGTTCACAAAGCACTCCATTTTGTTTTTCAAAAAAGAATAGTAATTTTTAAAATATACTAATGTAATTTTTTTAAATTTAAAATGTAATTTTAAAAAATGTAGTAATATACACATGAATTTCTGTGTACCACGTGTGTGGCCAGCTAGTCACCAGAGCACCAGGAACTGGAATTACAGGTATGAGCCACCATGTGGGTGCTGGGAATTGAACCTTGGTCTTCTAGAAGAGCAACAAGTTCTCTTGTCTCTATTGCTAAGCCATATCTCTTTTCTCAAATGTAGTAAAATGTTAGTACCTGTACCAAAGTGTGAATTCCTGGGAAGACAGGTAGTTTGTGTTATGTACCACATTTTGTAGCTCCCAGAGCAATACTGAAAAAGAACTATGCAGTTATCATTTACTGAAGGGATAAATGAAGATGTACTTTCCTATTAATTTATGTAGAGACAGGACTTACTATTATGTAGTTCTGGCTGTTCTAGAACTCACTATTCAGACAGGCTGACCTTGAACTCACAGAGATACACCTGCCTCTGCAGTGCTGGGACCAAAGGTGTGTGCTGTCATGCTTAGCCTCATAAGTCCTTTCAGATTCCCTTCTGTGTTTACATTTTCACTAGTGGTATTTTAAAGTGCTTGTGTCTTAGGTCCTAACCAAGACAAAATATTATCAATCTGCTTTAAAGTATCTCAGGTACATTTGAAACTGTCTTAATTGTGTATGTCTGTTTTTTCATCCAAAACTGTGAATGCAGTTTTGTAATATAAATTTATAAACTCTTTGTTAAAGGTATTGCCCTGGAGACTGTGATTGTGTGGGTCAGTGGTATGCCTGAGAAGGCTAATTTCTCTATCCTATTGTCACACAGAAGTCCTTCTGTGTGCTGAGCACGTTGTGTGTGCTCTGACGTGCATGGCTCAGTCTGCTGCAGAGATTTGTGTTCTGACCTTTGATGTCTGCTTGTTTTGTGAAAGGGCTTTTGTGACATTGCCTGCTCTTGGAGGGAGGGCCCTGCATTTTGCTCAGTGTTAAGTGCTGCTGCTTCCCAGAACTTGTGTGCTCTCTTCTAGAGGCATGCCTGTATGATGTCCAGAGAACTTTTGGAGTTGCTCTGATCTTGCTTCAAACCTCTTTCTAGGTACTTGTTTGCGTTGCAACTCAAGAGAGACCTCCTGGAGGAACGCCTGACCTGCACGGCCACCACTGCGGCCCTTCTCGTTTCCCATCTCCTGCAGTGTTAGTATCATGTCCAGTCCAGGGCTCAGGCGCTGCAGAGCTGCCGTTAGTTGGTGTGCTTATGAGTAATTGCCAAGCTTTGTCTTTAAAGAAATGGGCTTTTCCTTAGCTATATTCTGTATAGAAGGAAAGCTGACGTTTGTAATGTACAATAGCTCTGCCTATGGATTCAAGGCCAAAGTCTTTAGAGTTGTTTCTGGCTGTCTGTGCTTTTTCGTTTCCCTTCCCAGTGCTGGAAGAGAGCACAGAGCCTTGCACATGCTAGGCAGACATTCTGCCACTGAGCCACAGAACTAGCCTTTGGATATTGTGTTGGTTTTATGTTTTTAAGCAACTCAGCCTGGCCTTGAATTCACTGTGTACCCCAGATTGACCTTTGCCTCCGTGCTCCATCTACCCTTATCTAATTTAACAGCATTACGTATCCAACCGTCAGGCTGTAAATCATATTCTCAGCACACCCAGAAAAGGGCCTCCTAAGGGTGAGTTACAGTCCTTGCTGTCTAAACATTAACAGGAAAGGGAAGAGAACTTGGTCCTGATAAAGATAGAAAAACTAAGCTTACTTCAGAAATAAACTGTGAGAAGTATAGCAAAGGTTCCAAGATATGGGTGCACGCTTATAGGACTTATGAAGATATCAGCCATAGGGCTAGAAAGGGAAGGGCCCACATTGTTTCTAGACTAATGATGATGTCATATCACAGTGCATTTGCTATGTGCAGGCAAAACATTCATATACATAAAATAAAAATAAATCTTTTTTAAAAATCACAAAATTAGGAGTTTTTGAAAAGTTGAAAAGCCCTGAAGGGAGAAAAAAATATTTAGCATGTATTTTTCCTAAAGTACAATTCTGGTCATACTACCCACGAGACAATTTATGTGTAAACTGATTTTTAAAAATAATAAGCCAGGGCTGGAGAGATGATTCAGAGGTTAGCACTTGCTGCTCATATATCCAGCTCTGTTCCCAGCATTCATATGGTGGCTCACAACAATCCACAACTCCAGTCCCAGGAGTACAATGCTTTCTTCTGGCTTTCTTAAGCTCTGCATGCACATGGTGTGTGTACATGGTACATTACATGCAAGCAAAACACTCACTTAAAATGTTTAAAAATTGTTTAAAAGTAAAATAAAAACAGTAAGTCACTATAAACACTCATCAGTAATTTTGATCTTCAGAAGTTGGAGGGAAAATCTCAAACCTTTTTTAATGTTTACCTTTGAACAGCATATATGGAAAGATAAAAATATAAAACATCTGCATGCACAGATGCTTACCGTTCATTTCAAAACCCAAGTGATGACTTCCATTGTCTGTTTTCAGCGGAAATCGGAGATTATGATGAAACCCTGGATAGAGAACACCTCAAAGCCAATGAATACTTGCCCAACCAGGAGCAATCCCTGGACAAGATCCTAGACTTCCATCAGAGGCACACGTAAGTCAGGAGGGAAGTGATGTCGTTATAGCTACATTAAAGATGTTTGAGCAGGAGATGCTGTTCAGGTGTCTGCAGAGTTTGAGCTGAAGTAACTCTGGTCTCAGAACATACAACAGCCCACCCAGTGTGGTGCTAGCAGAGTAAGGAGGGGAAATCCCACAATCAGGGTCAGACATTGGGCGTGGGGGAGCCTTTCTTTGCTCCAGATGTGGCTTCCTGTGAGCATCTGTTTCCTGTAGGTTGCTTAATGAGATGCTAGCCACATTCACTTCTGTTTCTGGGGATGTAACATGCGCTAGGGACACATAGCATGTTACAGGTTAAGAGACCTGTGGATAAGCCAGTTGTTTTGTAATGATAATAAAGATACCAGTATCATTTATGACATTTCCTCCCAACTATTTAGTAGCTAGTTGTGTTGTTTGCATATAACTTCAAGACAGTTGTAAAACTGACCATTTAGTGAATTTAAATGAAACATTCCATCCTTTACATGCATAGAAGTAAACCATCCGCTTTCTAAAAAAATCTTCCTCATTGCTTTGTTGGCTGCTTTACCTGACTATTTTCCTGACTAACTTTCTAATACACTTTGACTTCTTTACAATGCAAGCATTTTGATATGTTAAAATGTTGTTCTTTATAGGGGCCAGACTCCTGCGGAGTCAGATTTCCAGGTGCTTGAGATTGCAAGAAAGCTGGAAATGTATGGCATCAGGTTTCACATGGCTTCTGACAGAGAAGGGACCAAGATTAATCTGGCAGTTTCTCACATGGGTGTTCTCGTGTTCCAGGTAGGTAGCCGGGCAGGGAGGGGGCCAGAGCAGGCCATCCTAGTGTACAATGATTGATACAGTTTGTTGTTGCTGTAGTTGTTGGTAGATTTTTGTTGTGATGAGTGAGTGCTATGTGTAGAAGAGAAGCTTAGCATATCATCTGATCTGACTTCTTACAATGAAGAAGCTGCTTTCTTGTCCCTCTCTGCCACAGTAAAACTCTGCTCACTGTCCTGGAACTCACAAGCCCCCCCACTACCTCCAGGACTGACCACCACCCAAGAATAAAAGTTCTCTGTGTTTATTCTATTGTTTAACCAGAGTCACCCCCTAGGCTCTTAAACTGGGATTCAGGATCTTGTCTAGAGGGCTGTGGATATTCTAGGGGTAACAACTCTGCTGGACTATGAGTGCTTTTGATGACAAGGGAGCTCAGTTAGATACAGTGAGCCTAGTAACAAAGTCTGGCTTTTCTGTATGAAGAGCAATTGCAGCCTAACCCTGGCAAACCAAGGGAAAGCAGTACAGGGGTTTCCCCTCCATGGTATTTGTCAGAGGTTAGAAACAAGGCAACTCCCTGAAAATGTAGACTCATAGTCCCTCCATGAGTCAGCCCTTAGGAATGCTGACTAGATTGACAGGAAACTGGAGGCTACTCTGGAAAGCCTAACTACCTGGCACCCATAGGTGCGGATGCCAGTAACCTGCAGCAGCACTAATGTGGAAGCTTCTCTGAGTAGCTGAGTATTGGGATGGCACAAAAAACCCTACTTGTCCTTAACATGGATTCACCTTTGTCAACACTTGAGTGCACTCAGTCCCACAGTGTCTTCTGAGGCACTTGTTCTGTGAGAATAAGTGGTGGTGCTGCTTCAGCCTGTCCACAGCAGCTGCCGGTTTGTGCTCTAGCGAGGCATGATTCTGCCAGCTGCAGATAGTTCTGTGCTTGCAGACTGTGATGTTTGGAATTCTGGGGACTTTTTAAAGGGTATATAAACTCTAGAGCATCAATAGGAAGGCTGTTGGTTGGTTGTTGGTTTCAGTTTGTTAAGTAGTTGTGCACAAAGAAGATACCACAAGAAGAAATTAGATATCCTGACAGCAAAGATTAAATTTGCCCCAAGGAACTCAATGCCGTCATCAGCAGGAAGTAGGCTACTGATGACCTTGCCCCCTTTCTGCCCCAAGGCTTTATTCAGGTAGTTCTTTCCTTCCCCCTTTATCCTTTTGCTCTCTTGTGTTGGGGCCTGAAAGGTTGGGAAAAAAGGGTGAAAGAAAGAACAACTCACAAAGTAGCTAAAGAAAAACTAGCAATAAAGAAGCATGCATCCTCCTCCCTCAGATCTTCATATGAATTTTCTACAGATGTGGTGTTTCTTTACTCAGTCACAGTCCACTTACCACTGACACCACAGTAATCCCAATTGTCAGGGAGCTGAGTCAGGATCACACGTTAAAGGTCAGCCTGGGCAACAAAGCAAGCCTCAAAGAAAAAAGTTAGCATGACAGCAGGATGGCTCGCTGTGTAAGCTTTCTCACTGTTGAACCTGATGACCTGAGCTCATTCTAGAACCCACACAGAGGGAGAACTTGTCCCCTTACCTCCACACGTGTTATGGCGTGTGTACACCCATGCACATACATATATACACATGCATGCACACACATTGCATAAAATAAATACATTCATAAAATAAATAATAAATTTTAATATTTAAAAATTATAGGAACAAAAATTAAAATGAGATCATTTTATTCACAAAGCATCGGTTGTTTTGCCAGGCCCAATGGTGATATCGCTTTATAGCTGTGTTCCTCCAGGACAGCATCTAGTCTAAGGCCAGATGTACCGTTAACCTATCACATCTTCAGTCTCTGTCTGTTGAGTCTGGATCACTTACTGTGGTCTGCTCTTTTTCATTATGCTTTATGACAGTGTTATTGAAGAGTCTCTCTCTTTTACTTCTAATAATATGGCCCTTGTTGTGACTTATTGGATGTCTTTTGTGATTAGGTTCAGGTAACAGGTTCCCAGCTGAGCCCCTAGGAACTGTCACATCTTTCAGGGCTTCACACCCAGCGGCACAGACAGCCATCTGTTCTTACTACTAGTGGGTTAAACCTCTGTTTTTGCTCTGATACTCTTTACTACAGAGTTAGTAGTTTGTCTCTTTCAGCTGAGATGTACTTTATAACCACATAATCACCATATCTCTTCAGATTTTTTCTTAATTTAGCATTCATTGATGACTATCACTGTGTCCTAACCCATAAAGTCACAATCCTGGCACTTTAAATGCATGCATGTGAACAAAGAGTCACAGCACCTGAGGAAGTCTGTATCCCAAAAAACGGGTACTAAATGTTTTTAGTAGAAACAGCCAGTACCATAGATGAAAGAAATGGAAAGACAGAACAAAACCTTAGGAGGATATATATGGCTTATCACTTTCAAGATTCTAGCAAGCAGAAAAGTGTGTTGTGTTGTGACCATCAGAAGCAAGAATGCTCTTCATCAAAAATATAAAATTCTTTTGTAATCTTTAGTCTTGTTTGTAACAGTAAAATCCTAAAAAATAACCAGTTAAGTTACTGATTTTACAGGTCCTACAAAGGGTAATTGCAGCTGACAGGCTGTCAAGAATGAGAGGGAAGTCTTACTGTGGACTCATGCTGCTACTTCAGTTTTGTTAATCTATTCCTATTAAAGAGAAATAAATCATCAATCCCTGAAAACAGACCAGAGGGCTTGAGAAAAATAGAGGTAGAACAATAGTTATAAGTTTAGAAACAGGATTAGGCCTGCAAAATGGCTCCACTACCAAGCCTGATGAGCCTCGTTAAGGTCTCAGGATTCACAGGGTGGGAGGAGAGGGCCAGTGCCCACAAGTTGTCCTCTGACCTCCATCTACATCTTGCACTGTGGCATGTGGGTGCACATACATACACAAGAAAATTATTATTTGTACTTTTATAAAACAAGGACAAAGTGGAATGATATTGGCACTTTGGAGCCAGGCATGGTGGTCCACACCTGTCTTACAATACTCCAGAGGCAGGAGGAAAACTGAGGAAACTCAAAGACAGTTCGGTTTACCTAAAGAGCTCCAGGCCAGCCTGGGCTACACAATGAAGCTCTTTAATTAATTAATTAATTAATTAATTAATTTTAAAAAAGTAATAGTTCTGGAGAAATAGCCCCAGGTTCAAAGACAGTTCAGTTTACCTAAAGAGCTCCAGGCCAGCCTGGGCTACACAATGAAGCTCTCAAATAAATAAATAAATAAATAAATTTTTAAAAAGTAATCGTTCTGGAGAAATAGCCCCAGGCCTCAGAGTGCACACTGGGGGAGAAGTAGTTCAGTGTTCAGGGCACATACTGCTCTTCCAGAGGGCCTGAGCTTGATCTTTGTACTCACATTGAATGTCTCACAACTACCTGTAACTCCAGCTCCAGGGGACAGAGAGCTCTGGCCTCTGTGAACACTTGCACTTGTGTGCGTGTACACACACACACACACACACACACACACACACACACACACAAATATACATAATTTAAAATAATAAAGATAAATACAATTTTAAAAGAATGCACACTCTTCTTGCAGAGGACACAAGTTTGTAAGAAAACTATTAAATAAATTAAATCACAGTGCAAAATAAATAGTATATTTGATGTTGGCATTTGGATTCATTGCTGTTAGAGGTGAAATAGTGACGTGTCACTTGAATTGCTGGGTTGCTTATCAAAGATGTAATGTAACCTTAGTCGACACAAATGTACCACTGCATGTCTGTCTCTGATATTTCAGGGTATCACCAAAATCAATACTTTCAACTGGTCCAAAGTCCGTAAACTAAGCTTCAAGAGGAAAAGGTTTCTGATCAAACTCCACCCTGAGGTCCATGTAAGTATTATTTTGAAACTTTTAATATTGTTAGGCAAAAGTTTTTTTTCTTTAAAAGCATTTGGTATAAAATGAGGGCACACATCTGTAATCTCATCACTCTAGACACAGAGGGAGGAAGATCATTGACCCTCTGGAGGAGCTATCAGGTGCTGCCCTGAGGGTTTCCCACTCAGCAGGCATGGGCTGGGCCTAGGAAGGTGCGTGCGTGTTGAGGGTAGTCTGAATTCTTGCTGCAGCAATGCTGAGTGGGCACCTCTGCTCACAGAGCTAAGGGCCGCCCCATTCTGCCCAGGTGCTTTTAATTTAAAATATGATTTCTGGGACTGGAGAGACAGCTTAGCAGGTAAGAGCAACTTACTACTGTCTGTAAGTTTCAGGAGGTCCAACCCTTCTTCTGACCGCCTCCACAGGCTTCTGCACATACAAGCATGCAGGCACACACACAGACATAAAAAAAAATTGACCTCTAAAGAGATCTAATCAGAGAATCCTTGATTATCAAGAAATAATGACTCCTTTTTAATCAGGAGGCAGGGAAGGAGAATTATGAAATTTGAAATTAGCCTAGTTTATATAGCAAGATCCAGTCTAAACAAAAGAAAACAACATCCTCCTTTTTACAGAGGTTTCAGTCAACAGCAGCTGATAGTTAATAAACACATTGAATGACATTGAATGATTAGAAATAAAAAAGTAGGGCTGGAGATACAGTTCAGCGATGAAGAGCACTGGCCATGCTCAGAACTGTGTTGACTCCAGTCCCAGGGGACCTGATGCCTTCACCAGACACACTTCAGGCAAAACACCAATGCATTTGAAATTAAAAAAAAAAAAATTCTTTCTTTGTTCAAAGGAAGTTAGGAGACAGTAGATCAGCTAAGATATGGCAAAGCCGGAGCTTGAGATGGTCCCTGGGTGGGCTTAAGAATACTCTGGTCCCAGAAGAGCCTCAGCCCTTGGACCAGCCAGAAGAGTCTAACTCACTAAGAAGCACATAGGGCTTTAGTAACCCATGCTCATGTGCACTGTGGGTGGTATGGGGTTTAGTAGAGATGTGAAAGCATGTATGCATGTGTCTCTGGGTCTGCTTGGTTGGTGGGTTGATTGGTTTTGTTGTTACTTTGCTTGGTTTTGGGTTTTGGGTTGTGCTGACTGTGTACAGCTGCCTGATTATCCTGCCTCAAACTCCCAAGTGCTGCAGTTATAGCCCCATGCTAACAGACCCCATTAAAGACAGGGGATTTGCTGTTTACTCTGATTCTCTATTCACTATGGATGGAAAGATGCAAATTAAGGGCTGCTTTTTTTCTCTGTGAGTAAAAGGTATTTCTTGGAAGATAGAAAAGACACGCTGCAGTTTACAAAAGCAACTATCGGAATGGCATGTATTCAACTAACATTTAAATCCCTATGTACCTAAAATTTTAAGACTAAGTAGAAGAATCTAGAAAGTGATTTGGTAATATATACCAGAAGATTCAAAATACATGTGGTCTTAGAGCTCAGAATTTTATTTCTAGAACAGCAGTGGCTTTCTCATGCTGTTTTGAGCCTGAAAACTGTAATTTGTAGTTATCTAAGACATGTGACACCATGCCTGGATCTACTTTTTGATTTTGAAAATTGCTGTTGTATGATCTGCTTCTAGAACTTACATTATTATTAGCCTTCTTCCTGAACCTTTGTATTTTGTTCCAGGGACCCTACCAGGACACACTAGAGTTCTTGTTGGGTAGCAGAGATGAGTGCAAGAACTTCTGGAAGATATGTGTGGAGTACCACACCTTTTTTAGACTCTCTGACCAGCCTAAGCCAAAGGCAAAACCTGTCTTCTTCAGCCGGGGCTCCTCCTTCAGATACAGGTAGGGTTAGCCTCAGCTTCAGGGACAGCTGACCATTGACTGAGTAAAGAAAAGAGGTAGAGATGGGAAGGGAGGTGATATAGGCTAGGCAGATAATTGTATTCAAGAGTAGTTCTTGTGAAGGATAATACATGGGGGGGGGGAATCAAATAACTATTTAAACTATGAGAAAATAGATTTAACAAAAACTACCCAGAAAATTGGCTGTACTTACTATAAAGTATAACTGAGTTATTTACATGGGCAGTCTTACTTCATTCTTAACTCTAAAAGATTAAGCTCTAAGTTACTGCTTTGTTTTAACTACACCTTTATTTGTAGTGGAAGAACTCAGAAACAACTAGTAGACTACGTCAAAGATGGTGGGATGAGGAGAATGCCATATGAAAGGTAAATGCTTTAGCATATAGAATGTGTACCTTTAAAGTCTCTATTTGATTTAAAATGTTATGTGTGTGGGGTTTTTGCCGGCATCCATGTCTGTGTGCCACGTGTGCACAGTATGACCATTGCCTGGTTTGTAATGTCTTCATGGAGATAATTGTGCTCACACACAGGTATCAATTTATAGTTTCTGAACGTGTAGTTTGTGTGTGTGGTTCCACATGGGTCTTAGCTTTTTCTCCTCTTGCTGTGACAAAATACCTGGCAGAAGCAGCTGAGGGGAGGAGGGGCTGATTAATTTACAGTTCCTGATTTCGGCATTGTGGGGAAGTCAAACCAGCAGGCACTGATGCCTGCACTCAGCTCATGCTCTAAAACTTAGGGCCCTCTCCCAGGGAGGGTCCATTCACAGTGGGAGGTTAACATAAGCAGCTTAATTCTCACAGACATACCCAGAAGCTAAATGATCCCTCACAGGCTGGTCCCCTAAGTGGTTCCAGGTCCTGTCACATTGACAGTCAACTCTAACCTTGATAGTGTAGTAAGCAACCTTAAAATTCATGTGGAAAAAATGTATCCCTCCTGGGTTTCTTTTTCATTTTAATACAGATTTCTTTTCTTCTGCCCATTTCTAGCTTTCCACCCTGCCTTGGTCATAGTCTTACATTAGCTTTCTTCATGGATGCAAACAGACTCGAGTTTCTAGGAGGAGGCATTGTGAGTGGGATGATGGCAGACAGGGTGATGAGGAGGCTAAGCCTCACACATATTCTCTGTTTTGCAGACGGCACAGTAAGACTCGGACATCTCTTCATGCTCTGACTGTAGATCTGCCTAAACAGGTTTGTCTTTTCTGGTTGAGATCATAAACAGTATTAATTACCAGGATTACTCTTTTAGAAAGTCGTCTGCTGTGTTGTAAGGAGGCTCACATGACTCAATGCACACTTCTGACTTCACAATGAAAACCTAGATGACAAGACAGCTGTGAGCTCTGCACCACGAATCATAGTGTGGTGCAGTCGCTAGGGAGCCAGCTGTGCAGGTGACTTGTAAATACACTGCAGCCTCCCCAGGCGGACCACCGTGCCGCTTCTAAAGGACTGCTAGAGAAGATGGAGCATGGACGCAGGGTTCATTGAGACTTGTGAGGTGTCAAGGAATGGCAGGAGAGCTAGACAGACTTAAAGCTGTTAAAAGTAAAGAGCAGGAAACAGCTTTACATCTGATGTGTTTGGCTGGATTATAACTGATATTAAAGCAAAGACGCACATAGATGTGCACAAGTTCCTAACAGGAGGACATTTGGCAGGGATGTCCCAGTGAGATATCAGCTGCTCCATGCCAGTGTGCTAAGTCATAAGTGACTAATTTGTGTTGCAGGTCTGCCTTTTACCACTTTAATTGTGCATATTAACCCCACACTTAAGCATGAGTCCCGCTTTCAGGAACCATTATGTAACTGTTTCTTTGTGCTTTCCTAGTTTTGTGCATATAGTTCATGCTGTACAGTTCGCTCATTCTTGTTGGTGGTCTCTTATTTATACTGAGCACAGTTTCCAAGAGCATCTTTTGGGACCTGTATCTTAGTGCTTGGGTGTTCCTACCTTTTAATTAAATTTTAGAGGATAAATGGTCTAAAAGTTACATTTAAGCTTTTTAGTTATCTAATTTATTTTAAAACCAGAGAAAATAAAGAAATTTAAAAAAGCAATATGCCAATCACGATGAGTGACACCTAGAATCTCAACACATGGGAGGCTGAGGAGTTCAAGGTTACCTGGGCTACATGGAAAACACTGTCTCACACAAAATAAAACTAAAACCAGGTCATATGATAGCCATTGGAAAATAGATTACTTTTAAATCATAACCAGCTATTATATTTCTACAAGGAGTTACTGGGCCCCCTGCAACATCACTTGCTTTTTTTCCCATGCTGTGATGTGATACACACACACACACACACACACACACACACACACAAACACTAAGGTGTATTGCTTATGGACATGTTGCCCTGAAAATACTCAATTCTATGTGGGCGTATTTTATTCTAGCCAACTAATTAATGAGTAACCATGGTATGATTACTCCCCGGCCCCCTAGTATTTTCTCCCCGGTCCCCTAGTATTTTCTCATGCAATTATAAACCTCTTCCCTTATCCTTGGGTTCACTCTAGCACTTTCAGAATGTCCCAGGGTTCTTACACCACTGATGTTGGCCAGGGGCATCCTAATCAGTGATTTCAGCCTTCCATTGCACTCAGGAGTGGACTGGTATGTGTACCCATTCCTTAGTGATGTTAAATATCTAATGCTCAAGATCAAGGACTATAAGCATGTGCCTCTCACTTGGTGTCGCACCATAGTGGAGGCGTAGCTGAGTAGAGAAATGAATGCCCACATATATCTGCTTGTAGACTTAAGATGACTAGGCCTACCACAAAAGCCTTGTCCAGATGCCATCTGATTCTCTATGATAGCTTCGCTTCTTTACCTGTCATACTGCAAGATCGGAGAAAGAATGTTAAGGTATTATAAGCAGAAAACAAGATCAGGTTGTTACCTTGGGTCAGGTTATGATATTGTACACTTCTAAGCCCAGCATGATTGCACACATTTATAATCCCAGAGTCTGAGACTAGCCAAGACTACAGTGAGAATGCCTCAAAACAAAAACCAAATCCTCACTTAGAAAGGGAAAATCTGGGCTGGAGAGATGGCTCAGTGGTTAAGAGCACCTGCTGCTCTTCCAGAGGTCCTGAGTTCAACTCCCAGCAACCACATGGTGGCTCACAACCATCTGTAATGGGATCTGATGACCTCTTCTGGTGTGTCTGAAGACAGCTACAGTGTACTTACATATAATAAATAAATAGATTTAAAAAAAAAAAGAAAGGGAAAATCTACTCAGGTGTCCCTTCTAGGAAAGTTGTAAGAAGATACAGATATTGGATGTATCTATAGTTCTCAATTGGCTTTACCAATTTGTAATAGTGTTGTATAATTTTTATGTTCCTTTTTCTTTTCTTAATTTTGACTCCCCAGAGCATCTCATTCACCGATGGCTTGAGAACTTCTGCCTCCCTGTCTTCAGCAAATGCCTCCTTTTATCCATCCCCTACTTCTTTGTCCTCTCCTGGTCTGCCCAATTTGAAGGACAGCAGCAGCTCCCTTGTGGATCCCCAGGCTCCCCACATCAAGAGCACAGCAGCAGAAAGAAGCAGCAGACCATCATCTTCTGAAGGCCCCAGCACACAGTCGGCTCATCTCTCTGGACCCCCTGTGCTCCAGCCTGGTCCAGGTGCTGGGGTTTGTGGTGTTGTGAACAGCCATGGTTCTGCCTGTCCCAGAGGACAGAGTCTCAATACTTTAGACATAAGCAAAGGGAGGACCAGTAGTGGGGATTACCAGGGTGGCCAGCAGTGCCTCAGAGGGGTTCCTGTTTTCACATTGACAAATGCACAGCTGCAGGTGTCTGAAGAGTTCATAGATGATGACCCAGCAGACATCTCCTTCTTTGCTGGAGGCTCTGAGGCGTTTTCTTTCCCTTACAGTTCTTTAGTTCTTCAGGAGTCCCTGTTACCTTCCCAGTCCACTGGATTCCCTGCCATGTGTGGTCCAGAGTCTGCCCAGTCCAGCCCAGATAGATACTCTACTGAAGCAGTGGACATGAGTGTAGAAGATGATTTTGAATTTGGGGAAGGAAGTGATTTCAATGGCAATGTACATCCCTCAGACACCTCAGAGCTTTTTGAGGTGAAGGCACAGGCTAGCCTGATGCAGAGCCTGTTGAGTCCTTCCGAAACTAGCTCACTTAGGAACAATCAGTCTGATAACAGCTCCCTCAATAACATGCCACTGCCTGGTGGGTTTTCTCTGCATACATCCAGCTCAGCCAATCAGTCTGAGGCCAGCTCCATGGTCAACTTCCCAGCCTACTCTGTCCGCTCTGAGTCCAGCTCAGCCTTCCAGTTCTCTGACATTATTGACCAGTTAGAGCAGCTCAGTTACCCACCCACAACTGCTGAAGACTCCAGCAGCACAGACTCAGACTCATGGGACTCTGACGCTGAGGCACCCCTGGACATGAGCCTCTTCTTCAGCAACCCTTCTGCACAGTCGAGTGGGGAGAGAGTCTCTTTTAGTTTCCAGCCCAATTTAAAGAGTTCCATTCCAGGAAAGCAGATAGATAAAAACCCATCCTGACCCCCCCCCCAATTCCTTTATAAAGAGATGCTTACCCCCATTGGTATAGAGATCAGAATCCTTTGCTTCAGACATAGAAAGTGAATAAGTTCATGCTCAGTAGTCAGGATTTTTCTAATTACTGGTAGATTATACTATTTTGAATGTCAAGGAATTAAAGCTCTCACATAGAGTGATGTTAAAACCTGCACATCCACTCTAAGATAGAAGAGCATTTCCAGCCATTTCCTATAATGACAGAGGAATTGGCTCTGCAGCATTGGCTTTTTTTGAGACCTGCTTTGAACTCAAGTAAAAACTGGTGCTACACATTTTGAACATTCTGCAGTTCTTCTTTCTGTCCATCTGCAGGTGGTGTTATTCTGATTCCTGTCCAATTGTAGGACACTGTGTTATGCCCCTTGATGCTGCTTAAAATGACTCAGGCTTCCCATGATCAGTTAGCCCATAGGTTTTGTTTAGTTTATTCAGCCAGCACAGTGTATGAAATCCCTGCAGATAGCATCCTAACCCCAAGAGGACAGTAGCCTCCTACATGTAGAGGTGGCCCTAGGACTTTGCTAATGCCTCTCCCTTGCTACTGGCTGTGCTGTGTTTGTTTAGAGCAGGCTTGCAGGAAGATTGGACAGAAGCCACCGTGTAAGTGTGAGCTGCTCTGCTTCCTTATATTCATCTTAATTACAGGTGCAGTAGGTAATATGATCTTAGCTAAGCAGAGCTGGATCCATAAGTGAGCTTTGAAGGCCATCATATAAGCTGGGCAGGAGAGGTTTTTTTTTTTTTTTTTTTTTCTTCTGACTTAGTTCTTTAAAATGAGGCTTTGAATCCTCTCTCTCTCTCTCTCTCTCTCTCTCTCTCTCTCTCTCTCTCTCTCTCTCTCTCTCTCTCTCTCTCTCTCTCAGAGTGATGCTTGGTTGCATCAGGTGGTCTAAGGTCCCAGGGCCACCTCCACATGCAGGCTAATATACAGTGTTAACTGTTACCTGTAGATGCTGTTGCATGTATGGCTCAGTGAGAGGGCCCAGTGAGTATATGCTAAGGTAGCCCTGATTTGGTACTATCTGGACATGTTCCAAGTACTCTGAATGTCAGGGCTGATGTTCATGGTACATACAGGATGAAGCTACTGACATGAGACCCAGCATCTCACAAGTGCTGGGGTGGGAGCCAGCTCTGGCCAGTTTGGCTATATTTGTCTGGTCCACAGGTTGGGTGACTGTGGGTCTTGTTTGGTTGGTTGGTTGGTTTGGTGGTAGTCCTTTCTGCTCTAGTCTAGCAGAGCAGTAGGCATTGAAAGTTTTATTTTGTTCTCTTCTCAAAATGTCCTGTGGAAATAACTTTTTTTTCCTGCTGTAAATCTAGGTCCCTGAACATGCTAGGCAAAAGCTTTGCCACTGAGGTACATCCCAGCCTCCTCTGGGATAGTAAGCGTTTGTTTGTGTTCATTTGTGAGGCTTCTGGCTCTGTGCTGGCATGGAGTAACTGGACTAGCCTCTGACACATTGTGGACACCTATGTCTTGGCTAGATTGGTTAGATTTTTTTTTTTTTTTGTAACAGAAAGTCAAATACTTTATTTTCACTTCTAAATCCAAAGGATGAGTGTAGCAGAAGTGTAAAAATGGAATCCCAGTCTGCTTCACATGAATAGTAACGTTTAATCCTGTTTTCAAAGTCCAAGACTGAAAACTTGCAAGTAAACACTGAGCAAGCCACATGTTTAGGTAATATTTCTTAAAAAGTCTTAAAGAAAAAATATGATACAGGACCTAAGTTTTCCAAGTGGCATATGTGCTGTTAACACATGTTCTGAAATATGGTAGGGTCACAACAGTCCTGAATTAATTTTTAATAATAATAAAAACAAATAACTGAGCTTTATACTTTTTCTACGCCACTATAGCTTTCTTTTGCCTCGTTTTAATGTTGATCTTCACTTTATTCCATTTTCAGTATGCTTCAAAACTCTTCAACAGTAGTTTAATCTGATCGGAGGTCTTATCAGGCCAGTTTTAATTGGACTGAGTGTCACCTTCAGATTTAATGTCTTCACTGGTCCCATTGACCTCATTCTTAGTGTCACTTGCCTTCGATTCAGGGTTTCTTTCTTCACTTTATTTTTCTTGACTACTGGACTTCACACTACTTTTTTATCATCAGATCCCTTCTTTTCTTTCTCCTTGGATTTTCTATCTTGTTCTCTGTCCCGACTTTTGCTCCTGTGTTTATATGACTTTCAGTCTCAGCTTTTTGACCGTCTTCGATCCCGACTGCAAGTTCTATGTTTTCTTTCTGATCTGTCATGGCGTCTGCTTCTCCTTCTGTGTCTATTCCGTGATCTTTTGTGGTCCCGAGACCTGCTGCATCTCTGGTTAGCAGTTCGGCTTGAGTGTCTACTCCGTGAATGACTTCTCTTTCTCCTTTCTCTGTCACGAGCTCTTTCTTTTTCTTTCTTTCTCTTCTCTTTGTCTTTTTCTTTCTCGTTCTTCCCTTTTTCCCTCCTGCTCTTTTTCTCTTTCCTCTCTTTCTTGCTTCTCTTTTTTGAGACGTTCATGCCAATCAGGTTCCTCTGTTCTTTTTCTTTTTATTCTTTTAATTCTTTCACAGTGGCTTTAATTTTGGCATAGCCCAGGTGTTGCTTCCCCATCAAATGGTCATCTACCCGGGAGTGGGCATCTCCTACTATCAAAAAGGCTCCGCATACTTCACAAACTTCCATCTGTTTTTCTTGGGCAGCAAAACTTTCTATAGTCGAGGTTGTAGATCTTAGCAATTCTCTCTCTTCCTTTAACTGTTCAACCAATTCCATCATCCCCTGGGCTACTTCTACCTTTCCTTCAGATCCTAACTCTTCAATCTGCTGTAGAAGCACATCAGTTTTGTCTGTCAGAACCTGAATTTTTTCTTCATCTTTGTCTGTTGGACCAGCAGCCACAAAAGACTGCTGATTTTGAGATAATGCAAAACGAGCATGACCCCACCTAATTCTATGCTCAACCTCGGCAAGTAAACTCTGTGTAAGTATTGCAAAAAATCTCTCTCATAGCCAACTTTCGTAAAACGAGAACTTTTCTCATACTGTTTTCTTAGATTTTCATTATGAATTTTTTCACATGGACCAAGATCAGAACGAGAATTTGTGAACAATTCCGCAGGACAAAAACCACAGAGATAATATTTACAGACGTTCTCGTGGTCCCACAGCACGTTGCTGTGTTTCTCATCCAGGGCGAAGTTTCGGTCCAGCCCGTTAACTCCTCCAACAATTGCGCAGCTGAAATCATGGTGCTTCCTCCGGGCGGTTGCCCACACCAGCCCTAGCACCCACCAATGAAAAGCACTAGCCTCTCAGCCGCCGAAGCAACCCCCTCAACCCACTCTCAAGCCAAAAAGCCTCTTTCAATGAGGAGCCGATAAGACAAAAATCAATTGGTTAGATTTTTAATTGGTTAGATTCTAGAAAAGAAGCTCTGGGTAAATTATCCTGGTTTTATTTCCTTTTTGGTTTTTGTGGCGTGGTCTTACTGTATAACCTAGGCTAGCCTGGAACTCATAAACCTTAAGCTAGGCTTGAACTCATGGCAGTCTACTGGTCTCAGCCCCCAATGCTGGACTATGCCCAATAGTATTTTAATTTGTGTAGCTTCCTTAGACTTGTAGACTATAGTCTCTTTCTTTTATTAGTCCAGACAATCAGTGTCACCCCCTTTCTTAGAGGCAGGATGCTACTGTCCATGTATATATAGCTAGAGCAAAACTGCTTAAGAGAGTTAGTTTTCTCCAGTGTATCATTCCCAAAGTAAACCTTGGATTCCTGTAATGGGGAAGACCTAATATCTGTCACCTTTAAAATGTTGTTCTTGAACCTTAGTATTCAAGGCCACCCTGCTCCGTCAGTGTCACTGCTGGGAAGCAACAAAGTTTCCTTCTTGATTTTGGGGTTGTTGGTTGGTTTGGTTTTTTGAGACTTTGTATCCCTGGCTCTCTAACCCAAAATGTCTTGATCTTTTGCCTTCCCTCTAGAATGGTGGGGTTACAGGCATGCATGCTATAACACATCCAGTTTCTGAGATGCTAGACATTGAACCCAGGGCTCATTTGTTCTAAACAAGTCCTCCCTAGTATCTGGGCAGCAGGTCAGGTGTGGTAGGGGTTGAGCCTTTTTACCAGGCTGGGGTTACATCATGGTAAAGTTAGTGCTGAGGGAAAGGGGTTGTTCCCATCAGACAGAAAAGGACCTCCTTTACCTCAGTTACCACATCCTCTCCTTGAAGATTCTAAATGGTTTCTGTTGTCAACCATCTTCTATAAAGCCTTCTATGAATAGGTTTTGTTTTGTATTTCTGCTAGTGGAACCTCACTTTCCTTAGACAATTCTTTCATGGCAGGCTGGTAGGTGGGGACGGGGGAGGATCTAAATACATAAAAGCAAGAAAAGAAGTCCAATAACCCTCTGTTCTGCCACTCAGTCCCTGCCCCATCAGCGTTGCTGGTACTCAGCCACACCCACTCTGTTTCTTCTTAGTTTGTGTGCAGCACTATCTCTTTGCAAGGCAGGCATGGGCCTGACATCAAGCTCTACCCCAGTCACCTTTTCACTGCTCATTGTGAGGCAAGCTCTAGCTAAGCTGCCCAGGCAGGTGTTGGGCTTGTGATTTTCCTGACTTCACCTCCAGAGTGCTGGGATTATATGTACTTACTAGCACACTTCCCTGTCTGATTGGGAGCTATGGTGGTACTTTAAAGAAGCCCCTGGTGTGCTTATTATACCTTTCCTCAGAATTCTGAAGGTGTCTCTGAGACACAAAGTACTCTGTTACATGAGCCTGCATATTCATTATCGTATAAAATGATATAGCTCCCTGCTATCTCTTAGTGCTGAGAACATACTTAAATTACCCATTACCTTTAACATGGTTGGGCATAGTAGCACACCTGCAATCCTAGCACTTTGGAAATGGTGAAGTAAGGATCTTGCATTTAAGACCAGTATAGGCTATATAGTGAGATTTGTCTCAAAACAAGCAGGCATGAGCCAGTTAGTGTTCATCTATTCAAGTCAGAATATAGGCGTGATCTTCTTCCTCTGTCTGCCTGTTAGATTTTAATTAGAATATTTCACACCCTATTTTAACATTGTCTTGTAGGGAAAGCCAGGGTAGTGATACTGCCTCAGGTCCCAAAGCCTAGACTGGCACTCAGGAGGCCAGCCAGGTATGTGGGGGTCTGTCCCTTACCCAGTTTCCATAGCCCCACACAATTGATCGCCAGTGGGAGAAGGGGCAAAAACAGCATCCTAGCATCCCAGATCACCATTGATAACACTGGTGATGGGCCACATTTACATAGTGTAGAGTATTCATAATCAGCTGTGCCTTCTGAGTCCCTGCTCACAGTGTCCCGACTTTCCCATTCCTGGTAGGTCATGGTGTGCAGGTGCTTGAGCCAAGAACCAAAGGGTGCTATGCCCTGTCACAAGTTACACCTCTCTTCACTGTTCTTGAGCTGCCCTGTTACTCTTGCTTTAGAAAACCGTTCAGTTGGCCCAAAGCCACTGAACCCAGAATAAACATTGAGCTTTTCTTTGTTTACCTCCTGTTGTTGGCCAATGTCTCCAGCCTGGGGTGTGGCCTTCATAACTAGTCACTGGGAAAGATGCTGAGACTGAAGAAAGTGAATTCATAGCTTCGAACAGTAGTACATCCTGGTCTGGAACAGCTCCTCAAAGTGATGAGCGGGCTGCCCAGTGTTGACAGCTCTGTCTGTTGGTCTCCTTGGTTACATCCAGAACCTTATTAAAGGGAATAGTTTTCCAGCCCCGATAGGTGTCCTTGTGGCTTTCAGCAGTAGGAGAAAGGGGACTTGTAAAATGGCGGGCTATTTTAGAACAGTAACAGTTCTCTTAACTCCCTGCCAGCCCTCCTTCCAGCCCAGCCCCTTCAAATGTTTCTTCTCCACTCCTCCCTCAGACCCCATCAGTCTGCGTACACAGTCCCCTCTCCCAGTTCCCCCAGCACTAGCTGCTCCAACCATACATAGAAACTGTTGTAGCCTATCTGCTCTGCTCAGCTTCTGCTGGCTCAGCTGTCTCCTAACAATGTCTTCTGCACCGACTGCCTTCTCTGCTCCCTCTGCTGCTCCCTTCCCTTCAGCCTTACCTGGCTGTTTATATCCTATCCTGTTCGCAGGAATCCAAGAGACAACCAACACTGAAGGTCTTAGGGTCAAGCAATTTTAACAGCTAAGAATTTTTAAAGGGCCAGTACTAGCAACTAAAAATCCTTAAAAGGGCCAGGACCACAAGATAAATCACACTACAGGACCCAGTGTGTCCATGCAGAAAAGGAGCAAGTGGTCGGGTCTGTTCACATAGCCAGTCTGTGGGCATTGGTAGGGATGAGACCCTGCAGCTGTCCCTGTCATCCAAGGCCGTCATCAGGTAGTGTGTGCCCTGACTGTATGTCCACCACTGACAGTGCACTCTGCTTTAGATACATCGTTATTAGTTGTCAAGTCAGTCTTTACATGTATGTTCCCAAAGTCTCGGTATTTCATGTAAGCCACTATGAATATTTGAAGAACAATGGTAGCAAGATTGTCTATACCAGAGATGTTCAATGTTCTGCACTGCATAATCTTTCGATCCATCAGGTGATGGTATGTGCCTTTTTATATGGCAGAGACATTGTCTGAGCTGGCATTAGGTTAGAATGCCCTGTTCTCATTAGCATTTGTATTTTATTTAGTGCACATGACCAAGGAATGGGCACTAGCACACCAGGAATGTGATGTGAAGACTTGTAGATGTGCTGGTTGTCATTGTCATTATTGACATGCTCAGTGACCCATCCTTTCTGGTGGCTCTAGTGCACAGGTGTATTTTCATTTTTTCATGAAGTCTCCACTGTTCTACCTGAATAATAATTATGTTGTATCACCCACACTGTGGTTATGATAACACAACAATGTGCACACACATGTTCTTAACTCTTACATGTTTATGTGCCAACTGATATTAATAAGTACTGTATCTCCTCCAGCCGTGGAACACAGAGGAGTCACTTACAGTCAGCGTTAGGACTCAGTAAGCAATGTCTGCTCTCAGGTCCATGGCTTGCGTCTGCAGTGCTCTCACTTGGGTCTTGTCTTAGGGCTACACATACAGAAGACATTGTCACCTTTTCCATGCAGTAGCTAATGCCACAGTGGCCCACTGGTGCACAGAGCTGTCGTGTGGATGAAAGCGTGTGTTCACTGTCCTAGGAAATGAAGAGAAGCGGAGCCGGGACTTCTTTATGCACTTGGACCTATGCTTTAGAGACATTTCTGTTGTCTGGTTTGTGGTACTCATAAAATGTGTTCTCCATTGAAATTACCATTTATAAATTTGCAGATATGTACTGACAATTTTTAATTGTTTATTCAATAAAATGAGGAAATATTTACTATGAATTTTAAAATGGGCTTTTTAGCTTTCTTTCCCTCTAAAAGAGTTTTGATTTATATAGGTTACAGATTATTTTATATATTAAATTAATCCTTGCAATAAGTGCATATTTGTATAACCCTTCACCAATGTTTCTTTCATTGGCTCCAGCGCAGCAAACAGGCACAGTGGTGCCTACATAGCTTAGCTCTCTGTAAGTACGGTAATACTGGTATTGAAGGCCAGTGGTCTGGGGAGGTAGCTTGCTTTTTCTCTTCTTGTTCTCTGGCTCATTCTGTCTTTTCCTGTGTCTAGCTTGTTCTCTGTCTACAGCCTATCCTATGACTGTTCCCAGTGAAACTGCCGTCTCTTGCTCTGAACTGCCCCTCAAATAGCTTCCCTTACCTCTCTCTTCTCAACTTGAGAGTTGGCACATCCTCTTCTGTCAAATCTTTATGACTCGTCACTTTGTCTGCCACTCAGTTAGACATCACTTTCAACATGGGTGCTTCCTTCTCCACACTAACTTTATTGTTAAAGATGTGTACTCAGGGCATGTCTGTGTTCCAGCCAGAGGGATTAAAGGTGTGTGTTGAAAGAGCCACACCGCTATTAGAAACAGATTTTTTCTAGTAAACAACACAACCTTGAGGTTTACAGTGTGATCAAACAGTGTGCATCAGGGGTTTTGTTTTTGTATTCCTTCATACCAGAAGAGGGCATCAGATCCCATTATAGATGGTTGTGAGCCACCTTGTGTTTGCTGGGAATTGAACTCAAGACCTCTAGAAGAGCAGCCAGTGCTCAACCTCTGAACCATCTCTCCAGACCTTGTTGTTTTTTGTTTGGTTGCTTGTTTTTTTTTTTTTTTTTTTTTTTTTTTTTTTGTTTTTTTGTTTTTATAGCCCTGGGGCTAGAATTTAGGATATCATCACACGTGTTAGAACAATGTGTTACAACTAAGCTATACCCCTACCCACCACCCCCATCAGTTTTATTAAAACAAAAATACCAAACTCCTCTCCTACCTGTCCATGCACAAAAGTAAACCACATGACCTGGCAAGAGTTCTACCTTGGCTCTCCATGTCTCCTACTCCTCTTCCTCTTTCTCCTCTTCCTCCTCTATCTTTCTCTCCCTCCATCCCTCCTCTCTAAAATTAAATACTTAAGTTGACCTTTTATGCAATGATAGTTAAGCCCCAACAAGCATGAAACTGCCTTAAGGTAGCTACAAGAGAGTCAGCATCAAGCTCGGCTCCCACTGCTGTCCCCTGGGTGCACTTACCACAAAATTTATCCATGTCACGTTGGGAACGCTGACTTTGTGCGAGGTGAGCGTGTGGTCACCCAATTCTTTGCTCATTCAGGTAATGAGCCTCATCTGAAGACACATCTGAAGTCTGCTCTTGTCCATGGCCAGTTTGTAACTGATGCCCTTATTCTCAGGTGGACACACCTTCAGCTCATTCACAGTTACTTTATTCTGTGGTAGCTTGAAGGAAGATCCAGAAACTTCAGTGGTTTTGCAGTTTCTCAGTTTCCCTTAAGGTTCCATCTCCTTGTATGGTTCTGGTGAGTCAAGTATTTCAGAGTAGTTCAGAGCCACACATACCATTGCAGTTACCGCACTGAAACACCAGGTTGATCTGGCAGTTGATGGCAGCTCCCAAGTCCTTGTAGTGGGTCTGGCAAACCTACATAGAGAGGAGAGCATGGTGTGCTTCCTGAGGAAGCTGGAGCAGGACTGATCTCCTGGGTGCCTGAGGGTGTGAGGAGGAGCCAAAAGCTCTGAGCAGTCAGCTCGGTGGCTGTATTCTGTCTGCACTGTTGAATCATTAAGCCACAGTGACTACCAGGGAAGAATATCTTTGTCTTATTTATTTCCTTATCAGGATAGGGAGGAGAGCTAGTTACTGCACCCACCAGACTCTGCATATAAAAGTGAGTCCTGAGTCACTAGTCTAGTCCGAAAGCCAGAAACAGTGTATGGAAACTCATCAAATGCACCTTTACCTGTTTCCATTATACAGTCAGTTTTGTGGCTGGTTCTCTTTCTGAAACTGACAATCTATGGTTCAAACCAGAGTTTCTTACCCTTGTGCCTCTTACTCTCAAATTAACCTTCAACTTGACCTTCGGTTTTGACCTGACATGTTCTTTTACTGTTAGACAAACATGTTTGAGACTGTTTTATTAAAGATTTTTTTAAAAAGAGAACTTAAAGGTATGAAATAAAAGTACATTTTCTTTTCCCTCTAAATGTGAAGTTCTTTTTCATCATCCTTCACCTCTAGTTAGATGAACAGTAACAGCTTCTTGAAGAAAAGCATGAAGGTAAGAAGTGTAATGCTGCGTTTTAGATAGCATATTTTGAGAAGTTTTAAGAATAAACCACCTACCAAAATGCTCACTGTTGAGAGTGTGAAGTGTTAAGAGGCAGGTGAAGGCAAGTTTGTAACTTGCAGTTGGAGAATGAATGCCGCTCCTTCCCGGCATCCCACATAGCTGGAGCTTCCTGCTCACACGGAGAGTTTCAGAGAACTGTGGCTGCTCGCCTGCTTCTCTGCCTCAAGGAACTCAGTTGGGAACAGAAGAATCCCTTGTCCACAGCTAAGAAACATTGATCCTTCATGCTACAGTAGGAGAGTTGAGCATTCTCTAAGGGGGCACATGCACCAAGAGCCAGAAACTAATGAGGTTTATGGGGCTCCTGTGGCTCTGAGCAGTATCGGTTCACTCTTGCTGCTTTTTGTTAGAGTTCCTTGGGTATTTCTGCAAATACTTAAGATTGATTCTTTAGTGAAATTTTGATTAAGGTGGCATATTCTATAGCACCTAAAAATTGGTGTGTGGTACTTTAAGAATTCTTAAGACTGCTTTTAGCCATGCATTCAAATATGCCCATTTCACCTGTAATTCCAATACTCAGGAAATGGAAGCAGAAAGATCAGGGAGTTCTGAGGACAGCCTGAGCTACACATGGAGCCTCCCTACAAAACAGTGTCTTAATAATGTTGAGGCGATTTTTAAAGGGAGAACTTCTAGGCCAGTTGCCTTTATGTCAGGAAACATTGAGTTGCAGAACCTGAAATGACACTGACTTCATGCTTTGTCACTTCTGAAAAGCACCCTAATTAGCCACCCCTCCACATCCATTCTCCCTCCCTCCCCCTCCTCTCTGTCTCACACATGCACACACTATGCTATATACAATGGGGGCTCCAGCTGAAAGCATGCTCCAGGGCCAGACTGCTGCTGTGCTAATAGAGCTTAGAGGACACACCACAGCCACAGTTAGAAAAGTTTATTGCCAATTAATTGACAAAGTATCTCCCCACAGAATAGAGTGGTGATGACGGTGGTGGTAGTATGTGTGTGTGTGTGTGTGTGTGTGTGTGTGTGGTTGTACATGTTTGCTGGGATCAAATTGAAGATCTCGCAAGGGCTGGATAAGTAATCTTATAGTAATTCCAAGATTCAGATTACTTAACATTATTCTGATTGTTTGTAATTTCAAGAATGATTTAGAAATTGTTCTCTAACAGGTTTAACTATAAAAAAATGTTTAATGGCACCTATGGTACATTTAATATTATTCGCTAAATTTCGAGTTGATAACTTTTTTATAAAATAGAAAAAAATTTACAGTGATATCAAGTAGTGATTTTAATTGCCATAGAACCAAAAGCAGCTTACACTAAACATAACACATCTTCCTTTTTTATAGGGTACTTGCTAAAGGTCTGTTTGTTGGCAGTAGCATCTCCTGCCTTAATGGCTATTTCCTTTACACTGGCTGTCCACCAATTACCAGTCCCTGTTGGCATCTTAGAAGTACACCATTTCTGCATGTTCTGCCCCTCCTGCTACCAAAACCTAATATCTAATTTAGTAGCAACCCTTTTTAAAAGATTTATTTTTACTTTAGTTTATGAGCATTTTATCTGCATGTATATATGTGCAGTCCTACATGCATACTTAGAAGGCATCAGCTCCACAGAAACTGGAGTTACAGATGGTTGAGAGCTACATGTCATTGCTGGGAACCAAACTTGGGCCCTCTGGAAGAGCCGAAAGTGCTTTGTAACTACAAATCATCCTTCCTGCCTCTGTGGTAACCTTTTTTGCTCTGTATACTTTGGTTTGATTGGGGGTGGAGAGCACTATTTTGTTTTATTTTGAGACAGAGCCTTTGCTGTGCAGTGCAGCTGGCTTACAAAGATCCAGGCTGGCCCATACTCTATTTTCTTTTTTGTCCCAAAAACTTTCTGGTCACTGTCCACTAGAGCTTTTTCTGGACTTTATATCTTCAAATATGACGCTGTGGGAAACACTGGGGATGTGGGGAAACTGGTAGCCTTAGACACGTTTATAACATGTCTTAAACGGCTATTGTGTCTTAAACAGTATAGTTGTGATGTGCAATTTATTCATAAACTCTAGTTATTCTCTGAATTTTTATTTTATAAAAGGACCTAATTATACAATTCTGACTTATCAGTTACAAAATTTTAGAGTATAAACCTTAAATAATATATCTTTGGGATGCAGTCAACATAGGAAATAACCCATGCTTCAGGATAGTACAGAGAGATCTCCACACTTTGATTCCCATAAAAGAGATAAAGATTAAACATCTGGGTGGCAGGTTTAAGTTTATATCATTAATGTTTAGCTTATTTCAATTAAGTGTATAGTAAAGCAAATCTTAATAAACTGGTTGTTAAACTTTGACATAGCAACATGGCCTAGGTTTTCTATGTCAGTGAATGTTTTCTCCTGCCTTAAAATATGACTTGTGAGATATTCCACAGCAGAGTTCTATCCGAATGCTGTCAGAACATCAGCAGATCTCTGATTTTGTCAATGTGAAAATAAGGAGCTACTCTGCTCCAGCTGGCCACCGACTGCCCTGCCCAGAGGATTGCAGTCCAGGGAGTGGGCGTCCCTGCCGCCTACTCTCATTTATGAGCTGCAAGTTAAATAGCCAAGGTTTGGTCTTATAAATGGGTCACTGTAGAGGACTTCACTTGAGGACTTATATCCACAGACAGAGAATCTTCCTTTGAAGGCATTTGCTCTTGAGGCCTGGTGGAAGAGCATCCTCACAGTCAGGGGTATAAAACAGGCACTTAATAATCATGTCAGAGATAGTGGCTGTTCCAGTGTGAAATACTTTTCACCTGAAAATGTAGGGTAAATTTCCATCTTTAACAGTTTCAGAGTAGCATTTAAATTTATCCTGTTAAATACCATTTGGGGTATGGTGCCTGTAATCTGAGCATTTAGGATATGGAGACAGAAGAATATGGGTTTGAGGCAAGCCTAAACTAACAGCCTTCTTTCTTTCCTTCCTTTTTTCCTTCCTTCCTTCCTTCCTTCCTTCCTCTGTCTGTCTGTCTCTCTCTCTCCCTCCCTCTCTCCCTCTTTCCCTCTCTCTCTCCCTCCCTTCCTTCCTCCCTCCCTCTCTCCCTCTCCCTCCCTCTCTCCCTCTCCCTCTCCCTCTCCCTCTCCCTCTCCCTCTCTCTCTCTCTCTCTCTCTCTCTCTCTCTCCCCCTCTCTCCCTCTCTCCCTCAATTTGTGACAGAATGTTACCACACAGTGCAGGCTGGCCTTAAATTCATGATCCTCCTGCCTCAGCCACCTAAAGAAGTTGCATTATTATTAATTGCCAGGTGAATTATACCACATCATTAACCTCACAGGAAGTAGGCTAACAGTTCTAGTCTATATAAGAGCAAGTACTACTTTAATAAGGAAAGGAGTTAAATAATAGTTACTTAGTAGTTACTTATTTTGGTATGAAAAACCAACAGAAAAAAACCATTATTGAAGAGCTCAGCAACTAGAAGACAGAATTGTGACATGAACAACGTGATGTAGTCTAGCTTTTTAATAAATCATGAGTAACATGGTCCTAAAAATAGATGTGCCTTTCAGGTGAACAGCATGGTGACAGGTATCTGCCATCCCTCCACAGAGCCTACTGCTTCCCCTCCTGTGGGGCCCCTAGAAATACAACCCAGGTCTTGAGGAGTCACACCATCTCTTGGTCTCTGAAACAGGACAAATTGGCCATCACTGTTTTCTTTTGTGCTGTCTGGAACTGCATGTGACACACCGCACGCATTTCCCACAAAAGCCAATGGCAGCATAAGGATTATGTCAGGCTAGTACAAAGGAGGCCAACCACACTGTTCTCATTTTTGCTCCACCCTACTTCATTCATTTCTAGGCTTTTCTATGGATAGTCCTCAGCCTTCTCCCTCCAGCCTGAAGAGCCAACTGAGGCTGAGCCCTGAGCTTCAGGCCTTTCTGAGCACAGCTGAGCAGGGTCCACCCCCTGTGCTAAGCCCTGTCCTCAGTGGTGCTGGTACAGCCAGGACGGACAACGAGGAGCCGAAACACAAGGTGGGCCACTCTCAAGACTTGAGTGCTGCTGGGGCCTGTTTGCAAACTCTGAGGAGCCCCAGGGTGGGCAGGAAAAGACTCTACTCACACCCCACAAACCCAGTACAGATCATCAGCAAAATCCCTGTCTGAGACACTTCTGCTACTCTTAGAACTTAAGGTTTCATTATACACACATTCCCTTGTTTGTATAATAGACCATTTTGGCACTCTGGTTTCAAAGTGTGGGAAAGGAATAGGCAATTTCCTACAGGACATCACTGCCTTTTTCTTGTTTCCCCTCCTCTCACCCCTTCCTCTCTCCTTGTGTACCGCTGAGTAACTTGGAGATAATGTTGCCAAAGGAAAGTTGGTTGGGGCTCAGGAGACTCTCAGATGGGACTTGGTGGTGAGAAGGGGACCTGATCAACTTTAGAGACTGTAGTGTCTGAAGTGGGAGGTCCTGGACTTTTTGACAGGGCATGGGGGTTATGGCAGAAGGTGGGCACTGTTGCTGTAAGTCTCTGGTGAGGGCACATTTTGAATATGCAGTAGAGAATTACAGAGCAGAAGATTCCACTTTCTCACAGATGATGGGAATAGCCAGTTGCCTTAGGACAGCCAACCTGGGAATATAGCATCTATTAGAAATAGAAATATTTATAAAAATAAATAGTCTAGTCTCTTAGAGGATGAACTAGGGGTTTTGAGAGCCAGGTATATAATAGGGGCTCAGTAGGTGGAACCTGTCACAGGTACCATCACGGAAAGGTGCTTTTTTTTTTTTTTTTTTTCCTCTTCAAAACAGGGTTTCTTTGTAACCCTGGCTGTCCTAGAACTCACTCTGTAGACTAGGCTGACTTCAGTCTCAGAGATCCACCTTCTTGCTCCCAGGTGCTGGGATTAAAAGCATGCAGCACCACCCAGTGATTTTGAATTTTTAAAAAACATTTTATGGCACAGAATACAATAAAATGTAGAAGGTTAGAAAAGTATGTGAACTGCTTTGTTGGAGAAAAGAGCCACACTCCAAGATATCAAGGGTGGAGCCAGAGACCAGCGCTGTCACACCACTGCCAGTCATTTGAGAAGAGATGATAGGAGAAGTTGTTCATGGATTCTGGGGAGAAGACAGAACTTGGCTTTCTCTGAAAGATGCTGGCAGTATGGATTTCTGTGGTGCATCTTTCTGATGGGTAGAAGACATGCACAGCCACCATTCCATGAGCTCTAAGCCACATAAGAGGAACATACCTGCGCTGGTTGATATGCTTGGCCCAAGGAGTGCCTATATTAGGAAGCGTGGCCTTGTTGGAGGAAGTGTGTCACTATAGGCATGGACAATGAGACCCTCCTAGCCTCATTAAGCCAGTAAGCTAGTCTTCTCCTGTCTGCCTTTGGATCAAAATACAGAGCTTTTGGCTCCTCCTCCAGCCCCACATCAGGCTTAAGGCTACCATTCTCCAGCCTTGGTAATGAACTAAACCTCTGAACCTGTAAGCCAGCCCCAATTAAATGTCCTTATAAGAGTTGTCTTGATCATGGTGTCTGTTCACAGCAGTAGAACCCGAAGACAACACCTCATTATTCCTTTATTCTAGAGACTGAGAGCGAATATTACAGATTGTCTTGAACTAAGTCACGGGCACAGAGAGATGTGGTCCCCAAACATGGGCCTCCAGTTGGATCTCCTTGGCCACTGCTCCGTATGTGGCCTGTAAACCATCAGAGGCTACTGTGGTGCAAACCCAGCCTCTTCTTCCCCAGAACTCAGCCTTCCCACTTCTTCTGGCAACCGATGATCTTTCAAAATTTGTTGCAGTCATTCTTGCAGCCTCTGTCAGTTTGTACAAAACATTCATACCAGCACTATCTCAGCCTCTTGAAGCTTCCGTCTGCTCCTCCAGGTCAGCCTTCATCCTGTGTACATGCAGATCACAGTCCGTTCACATTGACCCCAAAGCACTAGAGGGCAGATGGCCGTCTCTCATTCCCTCTTAGTATTCCACATCACTTTCTGTTCCTTGCCATTCACCCTATTGGCTGGCCCACTCTCTCACTCCAAGTGAGTTTGTGGCATGATCACATTCCTCCTGGTCTTCAGCCCTTCCTACCTTGATTCTACATGACTATGTTCTGCCATGATTTGTAGTCCCTTGTGAACTTTGAGCGTTGCATCTGCACAGTAGACAGACACATCCCCAATGTAGATTCATGAACTACTTAGATCCATTTGAGGTCCTGTACTAGCAAGCATAAGGAAGCTGCTGAAAGCCAGGCCTGGAGTTGGATTGGGGTCTACCCCCACATTCAGGAAGTAAATCGGCCAGCTCTGCACCTTGGCTTAAGCACACTCAGGACATATACTGGTAGGTTTGATTGTTTTGGTTTTGTTTTTCTATTGCTGCTGCTTTGTTACTTTTATGAGTTAAGTTTAATTGTTTTTGAAATTTTCTATTACTTTTTTATGCTGAGCCAAATCTCTAGCCTAAGTTTAATTATTTTAATCATATACGAACTTGTTTTTGTTTCTATTTTACATTTATGGGTGTTTTATATTTGTACCATGTGCATGCTGTGCCCATAGAACCTGTCAGATTCTCCTAGGGCCGGAGTCATAGGTGGCTGTGTGGCCCTGTGTGGGTGCTGGAGTTTAAACCTGGATCCTCTGGAAGAGTGTCCAGGGCTCTTAACCACCAAGCCATCTCTCCAGCCCGCAATTACATACATACATGTTTAAACATGCACTCATAGTTCTGTCTTTTAACCAGCTTCATTAATGGCAGTAACTCTATCACAGAACTAGTACATCTTGGTTTTGTTTACATATATTAATATTTGAATAGAAATTATTTTTTCCAAAGAATAAGGTACAATGTGGAGGAAATACTGAAAGAAGTAAACATCCAGGCTGGAGAGACAGCTACACAGTTAAGAGCATCTGGCACCCTTGAAGAGGACTTGATTCTGTTTCCAGAACCTACATCAGATAGTTCACAAATCACTTAAAACTGATCCAGTGACCTCCCCTGACCTCTGCAGACATTTGTATACATGTAGCATACAAGCACACATTCAGGCATGCCGTATACAAATAAAACAAATCTTTTATTTACAGTAAATTCTTTAGGAATTATGGCAAGAATTTCCAAAAATTCTGTCAGCTTGAGTAGAACATGTCACAAACCTCAGGTTCTCCCTGAATGTGAAAGGGTGACATGTCCCCCAGAAATACATTCATGGTTCTCTCTGCCTCTTTCAGCACATGCCAGAAGATGAGGCCTATTTCATAGCCAAGGAGATTCTCGCTACAGAACGAACCTATCTGAAGGATTTAGAAGTTATCACTGTGGTATGAAACCTTAGTCCTGATATCTCTGATTTTTTTTATGTTTTAGATATAAACACAGATGCTCCATCCTGAGAAATATCTTGACAAACTTGAGACCTACCTATGAAAATTCTGTCGAATATATCTGCTTTACAGCGTGATGTCTAAGTCATGTTAGAATGCTGATGCCTTGCCAGGCAGTGGTGGAGCACACCTTTAATAATCCTAGCACTCAGGAGGCAGAGGCTAGATGATCTCTATGTTTAAGGTCAGCCTGGTGTACAGAGAAAGTTCCAGGACAGCCAGGGCAACACAGAGAAACCCTGCCTTAAAAAAACAAACAAACAAACAAAAGAATGCTAATGTCTTAAGTTTTCATGAAGCTGCAAAGCTTAGAATAGATTTATCTGAAAGCTTTGGTCTAGGATTGTTTGTTTATATTTCACAATTGTACAGTCCACAAGAGGATGTGTGGAATGCTGATTTAAGCCATCTTTATATACTGGAGAAACTTTGGTGTTTTGAGGTCTCAAGCCCTCAGGGGCATGGCGTTTCAGTGCCAAGCTGAGCTCACCATGCCAAACTCCTCCCATAGTGGTTCCGAAGTGTGGTGATCAAGGAGGAGGCCATGCCTGCAGCCCTGATGACCCTGCTTTTCTCCAACATTGATCCAGTCTACGAGTTCCATCGAGGCTTCCTTCACGAGGTGGAACAGAGGCTGGCACTCTGGTAACAATGCTGTACACCTGATGGTACTCTTTGCTTGACAAGACTCCCGCCTTCGGAAACTTCCACATAATGGCTCCCATACCCTGGACCTCTACTGCACACACTGGTGGTACCTTGGAATCAGGCCTATACAAGCAGTCTCTGATCCCTGAACTCTCCCAGGGTAGTACCTACTCTTGACACCATCATTAGGCTTAGGAAATTCTCATCTTAGAAACTAATTCAGAACAACAGTTATTTTATTGACGTGTATTTCAAAACCCTATTTGGAAAGATAAAATAAATTAAATTTTATTTATCCTATTCCAGAAAAAAGAGCAAGTTTAAAAAAAAAATACAATCCACCTTCACCTTGCAGTAACTGTCACTGTCAATTTAAATTCTTTCCACCTCAAAACACATTCATGGCTGACTGCTAAGTGTAGTCAAATCTAGCACATGCCCAAATCTAGCACTAGGGAGACAGACAGAATCACATGTGAGGCCAGCTGAAGCTACGTAGTCAAATTCTGTCCTTAAAAAATAAAAATAAAAAGTCTGAGTGAGGCAAGTTGCTAGCATCAAATCATGGTATTTCCTGTGCGCTTTCCTGGTGCTTAGAAACCTCCTTGTTCCTCTGAATCCAGGGAAGGACCCTCTAGTGCCCACTTAAAAGGTGATCATCAACGAATTGGGGACATCCTCCTCAGGAACATGCAGCAGTTAAAGGTAAGACAGATTAACTTGGGCCTAAAAAAAAAAAAACTGAGTGAAATCTGTGTTGTTCTCAAGAACAAGTTCATCTCCTCGTTCTCCACGGCAGCCTGTCGGCCAGCATACACCTGATCTCTCCACTCAGCACAGGACGCTCTGGAGAGTAAAATTTGTCAAATCTGTTCCGTGTACAAGGTTCTACATTGAATAGCAGTGTCTTTTCAGTGGTGTTCTCAATAGGTGTCCTTCGAAACGGTCTCCAATAAACACGGTCTATCTCAGGGTTCTCCTGGAAGGGGTATCCTTCAGAGAAGGCTCCTCAGATCATGTTCCCCCATGAGAGTACTATTCACAAGACTAATTCTCAGAAGAGGTTTCCTCAGAGTGTTCCCCTCAAAACATCATATTCCAGGCCTACACTTCACCTAAGACAGACAAGCTTAAAATAAAGGCCTCTCAGAAAGAAAAAAAAAGAAACTGTTTTCTTCAAAAGAGAATTTCTTTTAGAGTAGTTCTTCTCAGAGCAGGGCCTGTCAAAAAATGGTTTCAGGAGGGGATTGCTCAGTATAACTTGCTTTCCCTTCAGAACAGCACTCCTTAGAAGGTTTTCCTTCAGGATACCTTTCCCAAAGTAGTATTTCCCTAGAGCAGCCTTCCCACCTCAAAACACAGCTCCACAGAGTAGTGAGAAGGGCAGACCCCTAAGCATGTGTCCTCTCAAGTTGAGGTTCTCCCTTAGTGCAGTGTTCTCAAAACATTCCCACACCAGAGAGACATCTCAGTGGTTAGAGCACTTGTAGTTTTGCAGAGGAGCTGGGTTGGGTTCCCAGCACCCACAGTGTGCAACTCCAGTTACATCTGGTGCCCTCTTCTGAGAGGGCATGGTGGTGTACACAGTTCTGTGTATGTGCTGGGGCAAGGGGAAAATAGGGTTCTCTGTGTGGCCTTGGTTGTCCTGGAACTTGCTGTATAGACCAGGCTGGCTTCAAACTTACAGAAATATGCCTGCCTCTGCCTCCCTAGTGTTGGGATTAAGGCATATGCCACTACCTCCCATCTGGTGATGTATACTCTTAATTCCTCCCAGTACTTGGGAGGCAGGCAGAGACAGGGCTATGTAGAGGAAAACCCTATCTCAAAAATATTTAAGGCTATCCTGAGCTACACAGTGAGTTTGAGGTCAGCCTGAGCTACATGACATCTTGTGTATTTTTTTTTTAAGTGAGGAAGGAGCTATAAGGTTTTTCTCAAGAAAGGAGTCGCCTCAGAACTGCATTCCTCCAATATGATTATCCTTTTTTCCCCTCTGCTTTAAAACATTATTTCTCAGAAATGAGTTCAGTATAGGATTTTCTGTTCACAGCATTTCTCTCTGAATAGGGTTCTTTATAGCAGGTTTCCTGTTAGAAAACCTTTCCCCTAAGCAGTATTTCCTTCAATATAATCTCTTTTCTTCTTAAAGATTTATGTATTTATTTTATGTATAAAAGTACACAGTTGCTCTCCTCACACACACCAGAAGGGGGCATGGAATCCTACAGATGGTTGTGAGCCACCATGTGGTTGCTGGGATTTGAACTTGGGACCTCTGGAAGAGCAATCAGTGCTCTTAACCCCTGAGCCATCCCTCCAGTCTCAATATAATTTTTTAAAACAGGATTCTGTCAGAGCAGGTTCTCCTCAGAATATCAATTCTCCCAAAACATTCCCTTAAACAACTTAACACCAGGGTCCTTCAGAATGTCTTGTTGTAGCACTCTGACCCTGGCACGGAATCCTCTAAGCAGGACTCCCATCAGAACAGTCAGCCTCAGAGCAGCATTCCTCTTAGCACAGTGATCCTCAGAACATGTCAGCACAGCATCACCCTCAAATCACACTTTATCCAGTACAGAATTCTAAGAACCAACACAGAGATCCGCTCAGAATAGTCTTCTCAGGACAGAATTTCCCTAAACATGGTTCTTCCCTCTCTCCAATAACCAAGTCAACATTGAACCTGTGCAGAGATCAAAAGCAGGGTAGCTCTTTCCCAGTGCTCAGTGTGTCCCCTAAGGTGAGCTCTAGCTCCCCCAGCCCCCGATGTTCATTCTTTATCCATAAACCCAGAAAAGGCTCATGGTCTTCTGTCATACAAGATTTCGGGGAGAGATCCATCAGCAGTGGTCATGGTGAGGACCAGCTAGCCCCTGGAAATGGAATAGGGCACACACTGGGGTAGAGTCTAAGACAGGGGAAGATGGTGGTGTTTGGAAACAGTGCTCTGGCTTGTACTTCCCACATTATGCATCCCGGTTACGCCCTGTCGCCATTCCCAGCTACTGTGTGAAGGCAGACACGCTGATATTCCTCCTACCCTACTACCATCCCTTCACCTAAACATCCTGTGTCTCAATAGGAATTTACCAGCTACTTCCAAAGACACGATGAGGTCCTAACAGAACTGGAAAAGGCCACAAAACACTGTAAAAAGCTGGAGGTGGTCTACAAAGAGTTTGAGCTCCAGAAAGTCTGCTACCTGCCCCTCAACACATTCCTACTGAAGCCTGTCCAGAGGCTCATACACTATCGCCTGCTGCTGAGCCGGCTGTGTGCTCACTACCCACCCGGGCACCGTGACTATGCTGACTGCCATGGTGAGTGTGCACATTGGGCCTTTACACTCTGAGGGCTAAGTAGCAGTAAAGCAGGGGTGGAAAGCATAAACTCCGCTGGCACCAGAAGGGCTGATAACCCCAGTGGTTAGAACTGCCCATTGGAGGCTGGAGAGATGGCTCAGTGGTTAAGAGCACTGACTGTTCTTCTAGAGGTCCTGAGTTCAATTCTCAGCAACCGCATAGTGGCTCACAACCATCTGTAATGAGATTCGACACCCTCTTCTGGTGTGTCTGAAGACAGCTGCAGTGCACTCACATACATGAAATAAATAAATTAAAAAGAAGAAGAAGAAGAATTCATCATTCATTGGCCTTTCCTCTTAGCTGCTGTGGGAACCAGGTTCCAGGCTGCACTGGTTCAGGACCTGTCTTTCTGTTCTTCAGGCATAGTCTTAGGCCTTGATACCTCACGTAGGATGGGGTACTGTAACCAAGGTGGTGTCTCCTGATGCCATGAGGTCACTGAGTTGGGGAGTATCCCAGAATGACCTGTTTCTTGTGGGTATTTCTGTCCTGGAGGCCTTGATTCTAAAACAAGCCATTTTAGTGACTGCTGAGTGCCAGTGGGTCAAAGCTCGGCCAGGGTTCTGAAGGCCTCAAATGACAGCCACCCTGTGAAATACTAGCTCTTTCACAAGGTGGGGGAGGGGAGGCAGGTCCTGTTCAGGGGACTAAACTGAGAGACTTGTCTACACAGAGGCACTGAAGGCCATCACAGAAGTGACCACTGAGCTCCAGCAAAGCCTCACACGGCTGGAAAACCTACAGAAGCTGACAGAGTTACAGAGAGACCTGGTCGGTGTAGAAAATCTCATTGTTCCTGGAAGGGTAAGTGGTCGTACTTAAGGAAGAGTTTATGCCTGTTGTCTTTAAGTGAATTTTATTAGTGTAGGCTAAAACTCACCTTTTTACAGTATATAATCTGTGGTTCTTACTGTACTCACCAAGTTAATTAGGAACATTTTCATCACCTTAAAAAGAAACTCCCAAGGGCGCTGGAGAGATGGCTCAGTGGTTAAGAGCATGACTGCTCTTCCAGAAGTCCTGAGTTCAAATCTCAGCAGCCACGTGGTGGCTCACAACTGTCTGTAATGGACTCTGATGCCTTCTGAAGACAGTGAGTGAAATCTGGAAGGAAGAAAGGAAAAGAAGGAAAGAAAGGAAGAAAGAAAAGAATGTTTCCTCTCCTTCTCTGAGTTATCTTTTTATCCTCATGGCTGATGTCATTTGTGATATGAAAACTTTTAATTTTAATGACATTCAAATTATCTATGCTTATTTGTACCTTGAGTGTCATATACCAGAAACTATTTCCCAACCTGAGATTTTTGTGCCTATTTACTTTTCTTCTAATAGTTTTGCTATTCTTTCTCTTTTATTCTTGGCAGGGACTCATGTAACCCAGGTTGGCCTCAAATTCACTGTATATTGAAGAATGACCTTGAACTTGTTTTTCTGTCCTCCTGAGTAAGAGATTAGAGACGTGCACCCCAACAGCTGGTTTATGTAGTGCCAGGAATAAAACATGGGCTTTGTGCATGCCAGGCAAGCACCACGTGAGCCACATACCCAGTACTCTCTCCCAGTTAGTCCAGTTTCATTCCTTTGCACATGATATCAGGCTGTCCTGGCTCATCTGTAGAATTGTCTTGTCCTCCTTACAAAATAAAAAGCCCTATAAATATGTGGGCTTCTTCCCAGGGTTGGTGAGTGTCTTGACTGCACACCATCACCAGGTCCTTCTGCTCTTGACTCAGCACTGCCGACGTAAGCACTGGAGTAAGAAAGCTTGGTGACTGGTCTTACTGAGTACTAACTTAGTTCCCATACAGCGTGGTAGACCCTTTCTGCATCCTAGGGAAATAGTCTACTAGGGGCTGTTTCTTCATCTTATGTCAGGGAGCATGTAAAGCCTTTCTTCCTGTGCCTTACTTGGTATATGCAGTTGCACCCACCGGGGCTTCCGTCATTTTGTTCCTACTGGTACCTTTCTTTGACTTTTGTTTTATTTAGAGACAGAGTCTCGTTGTGTAGCCCTGGCTGGCCTGGAACTCACCATGGAGGCCAGGCTGGCCGTGAACTCATAGAGATCCACATGCGTCTGCCTCTTGAGTGCAGGTGTTAAAGGTGTGCACATATGTGTTCCGTGACATTCTAAGCCTGTATGGCATTAGGTTCTTGTTCTTTACTCAATACTCCAGTGCAAGGCAGCCAACTCTAACAACCTAATAATGATTTACCCTTTTCATACCTGCTTCTGCCCAGCCTTTACCATGGCAGAACTCAGATGGACACTTCCCAAATGTCTCTCCACTAGACTGTACCTCTTGGTATCCTTGTCTTGGTGCAGATAGATGACTGAGGACTGAGTTGGTGCCAGGACAGGCCTTGGGCGACTCAAGGTACTATTGAAGGTAGCATAACTACCCCAGAAGGCTGTCACTCGGCAGGGCTTAAAGAAGCCAGAGGGGCTGGCAAGATGGCTCAGCTGTGCTTTGTGTGGGTCTGGTTTGATCCTCAGATTCCACAAAGTGTCAGGAAAAAACATCTGATGGATATCTCCTGACTTCCACACATACACTAGACCATGTACATATGAGCAAGCAAGCTCGAGGTTGCTGTTGCCACCACGACCTTCGGCCCAGCTAGCACAGGACTGCTGTACTCTTGCTCATGGGAACCCTCCTTGTCTTTCAGGAGTTCATCCGTGAGGGTTGTCTTCACAAGCTCACCAAGAAGGGCCTGCAACAGAGGATGTTTTTTCTGGTATGTTTCCCACTGTACCCCATACTGCATCTCCAATCTGGGAGGGGGTGGAATCAGTGGGTGTAGTGTTGTCAGGAGACTTGTCCCCCTGACTACCACCCACCTCAGCTCTAAGAAACTTCATCCCAGGTGGCAGCTCACAGTCACATGAGGATTCAGGAGGGACAGGAAGCAGCTGCTTTGCCTGCGCTGGCCCGTTTGGTCCTATCCCACATTCTGGGAGGACAGCAGAGCCAACATAAAAATGGCTTATAGAAATGTGCTGGTGGCCCTGTGACAGCCCAGGAGGTCTCAATGCTAGCATAGGAACATGGGAACAGAGGACCTGGCCATGTGTCCTCATCTTCCCAGGCTTTCTTTCCAAGTGGCCCAGACCTGCTCCATGCACTGAGGAGCTGACTGCACCATCTAGAGCTCCTGGCTGCTCCTACTAGCTAGGCCAGACTAGAGGGACAGTGGCTGGCCCCCTAATTCTGCTGGCTCATGTGGCTACTACATATATCTGGTCAAAAGAGGATCAAAGACGTGATTTTTTTCTCCCCAGCAATCTCCAGTAATCTTGCATAGATCTGGTAAAAACATAATGGCCGTTTACAGTTCATCAGAGTCTAATTATACTTACGTTGAAACTTTGTCCCTTGATTGTACAGTTCACATATCTAAAAGGCTTCTCCTCCCCCAGTTCTCAGATATGTTGCTGTATACAAGCAAAAGCGTCACAGGGGCCAGTCATTTTCGGATTCGTGGCTTCCTTCCACTCCGTGGCATGCTGGTGAGTGGTGTCAGGCTTACCTGAGGCTTGTCTTTAGGTACTGGGCTGGGCTTCTGCCCCACCTCTCATATACAATGACAAGTATGTGGGATTTTTCAGTGGTGAGCAGGCAACATATTAAGCAAATCTGTTGGACTTTTCTTGTGTGCCTCAGTTCCTCAAGGCTATTGTTCTTCCTGAACTCCATCCAGACTGCACCATATTCAGCCAACGGGCAGCTTTCTGGATCGGCCTGGACCCTTTAGACTCTAGCTATGACTCCTTTAGAACCTGACAGTATGCTTACCTGCCCCTCAACTTGGAATCAGTTTTGGTAGTCAGCTACTTTCACATGCCATGTAGTTTAAGAATTTTATCCAAAAGCAATTGCCATAGGCAGACATAGGCCTGTGTTTACTGGACTATGCTTGATTCAAAGCTGCTGGGGGCATTCTAAATACCTGCATATGTACCCACAAGGATGTCTGAAATGGGATGACCTTTGGGGGTTGATGAGAACCCTGGTTAAGAGCTGTAGAAATGGCTCAGTGGTCTAGGAATGTTCACTGTTCTTCCAGATGATACAAGTTCAGTTCCCAGCACCCATGTCAGACAGCTCACAACTGCCTGTAACTCAGGCACCAAGGGACTTAGTGCCGTCTCTGGGCACCCTTTCACAGACACACACAAAATAAAAGGGGGAGAAAAGGCTCAGCACTTGATTCCCAACATACACATGGTAGCTAACAACCATCTGTGACTCTAGTCACAGGGGACCCAACACCTCTTCTTGTCTCCATAGGCACTACATGCATGTGATACACAGATACACACGCAGGCACACATCTGTATACATAAAAAAAAGAATCTCAAAACGAATTTCGGAAACAAAATTAAAACCCATTTAAAGTCACAGAGAGTCAGGAAGATTTAGAGGCTGTTTTCCTTTCGTGTCGTGCTTGGAACCTGGCCTGAAACTTGTCCTGGAGACATCAAAGGCAAGGGCAGTGAAGCATGTTTCCATGTCCCTGACATCTCAGTGCAATGGTCATCTCCTCTCTCCCACACTGCCCCTTGTGGTGGTGTCTACCACAGCAGCATGCTAGGCTTCTTACCGACTCCGTAGGCCTCTGCTCTCCCTGAAACAGACCTTTGTAATATGTGACTCTACTTTGCTGGCAAGGGGCCACCCCTGGAAGACAACCCCACTGTTTAATGGTTTTACTTTGAAAATACACATTCCTGTAGGAAAGCCCTGAAAATCGACAACAGCACTCAGGTTTAGCTATGGTGACTTCTTTGCCAGGTAACACTTTGCACAAGCTGCTTTGTGAGCAACACTGGCTTTTTTCTCAGTAACTCATCCTGAGCACTGTTACATTCTCTGACTTCTCTGGTACAGCAGAGGAGACTAGTGACAAGCATGACACTTGTGTGCCTAATCTCACATTCCATTTGGCTAAGTATGGTCTTTTAAGAGTGTGTACCACATTATTGGACTGTGTCTCTCAAACATCTTCAAGTTCATTCTCACAGTCGCTTTGAGTGTCTTTGTTCATCACTGTCCAGCAGAAGCACCAGTCAGCTGCTCACAGTGAGTTCTAAATGTGCATGTCTATGGGGATATGCATGAATGTGGGGTCAACAGCAGGCATCTTTGGAGTTGTTTTCCACCCTATTTTTTTAGGACAGAGTCTCTTACTGAACCTAGAACTCATCAGTTTAGCCAATAGCCCGTGGGCTGCTGGGATCTGCCAATCTCTGTCTAGTTCTGGATTACAGATGTCCATCAGTACAGCCAGCTCTTTACATGGGACTTGATGATCTGAAGTGAGTCATCTGCTCAGACCCAGGTCACAAATATTTTTTGTCAAGTAGTAATTACCTTTTTTAGTTTCTCCATAATTTAGTGGAACTTAAAACTTCATCCTGTACAGGTGTTTTATTTTGGAATAGCCTCTTAACATATGGAATGCCCTCTGATGTATGACATAATCATTTGTTGAAGGAATGATTTAAACATGTTGCCGAGGCAGGCGCTTCCCACCTTTTCTTTGAGGGCTTTATTTAGTTCTGTTAGGCTAGACATGATATGTTATAGGCTTTTAATTTTGGTATTCTGACATGGTCTTCCTATGTAGCCCCAGTTGTCTTGGGACATGTAAACCAGGCTGGCTTCAAACTAACAGCCAGGACCTGCCCCTGCTGGTATTAATGGCATGTGCCATCTAACGACACTTAATATTTTTAAGTTGTATTTTAATGTGTTTCTTTGTGTGGGTATATGCATATGTGTACTGGTGACACTGGAGGCTGGACTTAACAGATGATTGTGAGCTGTCAAAGTAGGCGCTAGGAACCAAACTCTGGTTTTCTGAAGAAACAGCAAGCATTCTTGACTGCTGAGTCATCTCTTCAGCCCTGTTTTTCATTTTCAGTATGTCTAGAATTTGTTAGATATAACTGGTTAAGGATGTAACCTTTTCCCCCATTATCTGTTAAATTCTTCATGTTATGTGATAACCTTCATCTTGCCCTTTGCTTAAAGCAGTATCTTCTACTCTACCAGTGTCATCCACACTGCAAACCATCGCTCTGTGGGGACTGCATCCCACGCCATCCTTATCCCTTTTAAAATTTTCTTTGCAGGCCAGCAGAATAGCTCTGTATATAAAATATTTGGTGTGCAAGCTTGACAACTCAAGTTGGGTTTCCTGGAATCCATTTAAAAGTGGAAGGAGATAACTGTGTGCATGTGCACACACATCATATACATACTATGTACTTTTAAAAATGCATTTAAGTATTTCAAATAAACTTTGGAGTCAGACAAATTTCATTCCAAAGCACCATTGGCATTTCAACATGAAATTTAAATATTAACCTGGGGGAAGACTAACAGGCCACATTCTAACAAATGACTAGCAGGATGTCAGATCTTTCTTGTTGAGAGAGGAATTCGGTGATTTTTGTCCTATGTGCTCTGTATAGGGAACTGTCCATTCTTTGGAGCCATCTATAATGGGCAGTCCCAGGGCTACATAGTATGCCTCCTTATCCAAACTATTTAGAGAATAGCTCTTAGCTTGAGAATCACTTGATCATGTTAAAGCACTTTCCTTATGTCACAGAGATGAACCGTCAGGAATGTTGGTTTTCAGCAATGACGTTCTCAGTCTGTAAAGACATGATCACTTTTGCTGACTTCAGATAGGATTAATTCTGTTTCTAAGCTTTCTAGTTTCAATCCTTGCATCTTTAAATCTTCCTTGCTTGGTACCAGGACACTTGCTGTATATGGTTTTAGTTTTGATTTGGTAATATTTCATCTTGGAATTGTTCCATCAGATCAGTATGATCTGGCTGAGATCAGTCAGTACACAATGGTTTTCCTTTTTGCATCTGATAAAGATTTTAGTCCCAGGATGATGAGTTTTCCAGATCCTTGTACTGAAATGCTCAACATCTTCTTTGCTTGATTTTCAGCTAATAGTGTTGGACCCACCGGTGAGTATTTCGGTGTCTCTAGAGCAGACCTCAGTCACTTGGCAGCAGCTGCCATACTGTAGGGACACAAGTGTGCCTCCTGTACTTCCCCTGTAGTTACATAGACTTGGATTGTACAAGCCTTCCAAGCCAGCGGCGTCTAGTATTATTGGTAGTCATTTGCCTCAGCTTTAGGCTAAATTAACCTTCTCCTGGCCCACAGCATGCTACCCCTTCTCTCACCCACAGGTAGAAGAAAGTGAGAATGAATGGTCTGTTCCTCATTGCTTCACCATCTATGCAGCTCAAAAAACAATTGTGGTGGCAGCCAGGTATGGGCCTTCTTCATGACTCAGTCAGAACAGGGCCTGCTACAGGGATGAGGACTTCAGTACCAACCTCTGGACTCTACCTCCCTCATGGGACTCAGCTGTTTCCAGGTTATGCAGGCAAAAGACTATCTTTCCCCTTGTAGACAGGGAAGGATGACTGACTTTTGTTTTTCAAAAGTCAACCAGGGTGCTTCTGAGATGTCTGTAGAGTTCATGAAAACTGGTCATAGCACCAGCCCTCTAGCCCCCAGACAAGGAGTAGATTAGGACAATGGTGAAAGCCAACTTGGGGTCAGAGCATACCAGTGAATTCTTCAGGTACAAACCCTGCTCAGTGAAATCTCATCTAGTTTTTCTCCACCAGGAAATGCCATCTTAATCAAGAACCAAATCCCATCTTATGAGATTGAAGTGAGACTTTTAATCATAAACTCACTAATTCCAGCACTGATGCCTACCCTGCTTCCCCAGCTCCTCCCAGTAACAGGCTGGAGAAAGCATGTTTCTGACCATCCTCAAGATCCAGGGAATAGCGCAGATGCCCAAACCAGACCTGTCCCGATACAAAGGACAGGACTCCAGACTAGAAAGAGCTTCCACAAGGAGGCAGCTAACTTGACTTTCTCCTTTACAGCACTCGGCTAGAAAAGGAAAAGTGGATGCAGGACCTGAACGCAGCAATCCAGGCAGCCAAGAATATTGGTGACACACCAGTGCTGCTGGGAGGCCCGGTGTATACTCGTACCCCCAGTGAGTTCTGACTTAAGATGCCCCAGGAGATCCCCTCTGTCACTCTGAAAGCGTTTCTAAAAATTGCTTTCCTGGGCTTGCCAGCCTGCCAGATCCCATGAGTCTCCTTCCCACATAAGAAAAAACTGGTGGCCATTCCTAGGTGGAAGAGTTCTTGAGCTATTGGAGCACCATGATTTTTGTCTGGCTTCTGATTGGGTACTAAGGGCCTATTTCCCACATCCTGGAGGAGCATCATGGGTGGGTGGTACCAGCTGCTAACTTTCCTCAGGATCTTCCGATGAAGTCTCTCTGGAAGAGTCAGAAGATGGTCGAGGAACCCAGGGCTCCCTGGAGGGGAACAGCCAGCACCGTGCCAATACCACAATGCATGTGTGCTGGTACCGGAACACAAGCGTGTCCAGAGCGGACCACAGTGCAGCTGTTGAGGTATGGCTGCCGTGAGCATACATGTGAGCCACCCACTCACCCCCCCCCATCCTGGTATGCTGGCTACTGGGGAGGAGCAGTCAGACAGCTTCCTCCTGCTCCCCTCCTCCACTGACAGAAACCAGGTCACATCTCAGTTATCTACTTTAGCTCTCTTTGGAAAGGAATGCCACAACAAATGCTACCTGGCATCTTGTGAGGATACTGAGCAGAGGCAGCAGTTCATCTATGCTGGGATTTGCCAAAAAGCCCACAGGACAGTGCTCTCCCTGGTCTACTCAAACTTCCCATTGTGGGCTCATGATTACCCCACTTACAGAATTAGTGCTTGTACACATCTGGCTTCATAAAACCTCATTATTCTGCCTAGCACCTCTACACACTTACTCCTAGACTTGCTCCCTGCACCCGACTCCAAATTCTCCTCTGGCCCATCCCCAAGTCTGGCTCAAGGCTCAAGACTGTAGGAGTCAAAACAGCAAATCCCTAATGAGGCCTGAGACACTTCCATATCAAAGTAGACAGGGAACTCTTGGGAAGCCTGGAAGCACGTATTAGAGACAGGCCCTGCAGACAGGAGGCTGGTGAGACCTCGTCTACTGCTGCACTTAAATACCTTCCCCATAACTTCAAAGAGCCTTCCAGACTTGGCTCAGTGTGTTATAACCACCCTCATCTTCCTCTCTTGTAAGTTTGTAAATGTTCTTTTGTCGTAAAACTGATTTTATTACATATTAGAACGAGAAAGTATCCTACTTGTTTGGGACATCGATCCAGACTAACATCCAGTTGTCAGGTCTTAAGTATGCACAACCGTATTTATTTAAAAAAAAAAAAAAAAAAAAAAAAGCTGATCATCAGCCAGGAATGGTGGTACACACCTATAATCCCAGCAGTTGGGAGGCAGAGGCAGAGGCAGGCAGACCTGAGTTTAAGGCTAACCTGATCTACAAAATGAGTTCCAGGACAGCCAGGGCTACACAGAAAAAGCCTATCTTGGGGGAAGCAAAAAGAAAAAAGATATTAAGTATGGCAGAGACCTGTGTGGGTATTCTGGCTAGATGGCAGGATCATGGAACTAGTGGCAACTGCTGAGCAAGCCTCAGGATTCTAGTGAAGGCAATGTGCTTTTATGCCCTTTTCTGACAGAACCAGCTTTCAGGATATCTGCTGAGAAAGTTCAAGAACAGTAATGGCTGGCAGAAGCTCTGGGTGGTCTTTACCAACTTCTGCTTGTTCTTCTATAAAACACATCAGGTATGTTAAGCCTTACTGGGGTCTAGGCACAAAGAGTCTAACACACCTATCTGCTTATTTCCTCTTCAGTTTGAAGCTGAGCCCACCATTACAGCACCTTCTTATGAAAATGGGATTAGTACAGGGTCCCTCTGTACAAACTACCATTTTCTTAGAAGAGCCAGGGGTACCAAGTGAAGGGCTGGGGAGGCATAATGGGCTCCCTCTCCAGTGCACACCTGCATCCTGGTCCCCAGTGACCCTGTTTCTGTGCTGACTTGCAGGATGACTACCCCCTGGCCAGCCTCCCACTATTGGGTTACAGTGTAAGCCTCCCTAGGGAAACCGACAGCATCCACAAAGACTTCGTTTTCAAGCTCCAATTCAAATCTCATGTCTACTTCTTCCGGGCTGAGAGCAAGTACACATTTGAAAGGTGATTCTGCCATGCTTTTGTTTGTTGCCACTCATAGCCTGAGGCAAATTTCCCAGTTCCTAGAAACCAAGGGTCAACTAGTGTTTATATTCATGTTTGTGAACAGCAGTGCACATACATACAGTGACCAAAGGACAACCTCTGGAGCCATCCTTTTTTTTTTTTTTTTTTTTTTTAATTGTGGGGAAGGCATGTGTACTACTCCCATGTGGAGGTCAGAGGACAACTTTATGGAGTTGGTTTTGCCATGTACATTTATGTGGGTTCTGGGGATCGAATTCAGGCTGCTAGGCTTGCATGTTGTGTTACATGCTGAGGCACTGGCACAATCTACCTTGTTTTATGAGAATGAGACTGGTGTCTCACTTATTAGGCTGGGCTGGATAAGCAGCAAACCCATCTCTACCTCAGTGCTAGAATTATAAGTGGACATGTCTAGCTTTTTATTCAGGGGCTAAGGATGAAACTCTGTTCCTCATGCTTGCACAGCAAGAACTAGCTGTATTTTTAGTCAGTCATTCTTGGGAAGGTATGTGAGTTTATACTCACTGGTTTGACTCTTTTCACAGGTGGATGGAAGTCATCAAAAGGGCCAGCAGCTCTCCAGGGAGACCCCCAAGTTTCACTCAGGACTGCTCACACCTCTCTCCCGGGCTGGAGGCCGAGGCCAGAGAAAAGGAGGCATGTCCTTCACCCTGCTTGGACAAGAACCTATGACAGATGCTTTACAGGGAGTGTAAGCATCATCTTAGGCACTGAACAACTGGTGTCATCTTCCTACCAGATGGCACGGACCCTAGAATGGGCCTCGTAAGACCTCTAGTAGGGGTTCTGCTTTCCCCCCAACCTCAAGAAACAGTGAAGACTCATGATGGCTGAGGCACATGTCTGAGGTCCATGAAAAGGAAGTTGTGGGGGCAGGGCCTCAGTTTAATGAACATGATAGTCTGGCTGAGGACTAGCCCCAAATACAGGTTGAGTTGCTTCTACTTCTCTACCTGAAGCCTCAGTCTAGCACTCTACTCAGGCTTATGTGACCGGCTCATGTCACTCCAGATCATAGCAAAACCAGAGTGTAGCAAATGCTATCCTGGTTCCCATCCCACATACCTGCTAGACCAGTGGAAAACAAAGACCATCCACCCCCAGCAAGTCTCATCAAATCCCAGTGTTTCTCATTATAGGACAGGCCTGATGCCTGTTCACCCATGCGGTTTAAAATAAAAGGACATCTCCCCACCTACCAGCATCCCTCTCTGCCCTACTTTGCTCTTCAGAAGGCCAACAGAAACTGACAGGTTATATGACAACATTTAGAAGGGACACTGGCTCATTAGCTACAGAAATCCCATCTGGCCAAGCTCTGTACATCAGAATGTTTCCAATCCAGGTCTTTATTGAAATGGTAGGGCTTTCAATGCTCTATGAAAACTAACACTTACTGTCAGAATACTCAGGAAGTTCAATATTCTTAAAAAAAAAAAAAAAAAAAAAACCCAAAATATTTTGGACGATTTGAGTACTCATGAAAAAACACAGTACCTGAACTGACACCACAAGGCAAATTATGACCATCTTGGGCCCCATGAGCCCTCAAGAAATGTTCCTGGTGTAGAGGAAGAGCCAGAGCTGCCCAATAGTTATGCTCTTGGTCTACCCGCCGCAGGGACCGAGGAGTCTATAGTCACACCAGCCTCCCAAGTTGCTGCCCAGTTCTGTAAGGGCTCCTGGGTGCCTGTCACAGCTTCCATCAACCAAGGAGGTGAACACAGGTGTTGAGGGGCTGCTGTAGGTAGGGCAGAAGGAAGATAACATGGCTTGTGAAGCCTACAGGCTGGTTGGTCTTTACAGTTGCAACACAATACCAGAGGGCTTCCAAGTCAGTCCTTTAGAGCTCAAAACAAAAAACATTCTTCTCCCTCTCTGTGAAGAGTAGTGCATTCAGTTGTTCAGCGGGTAGATGTCAGGTGGTTCCTGCTGTGTGAGAACCTGTTAAGTGAAAGGTACCATTACCGTCTCTGGACTCTGTTGCCTAGATATGCACTTCAGGAACACCTTGCATGCATCTGACATGTACAGTTCACAGCACTTTCACCAGCAGCATATCAAGATGGAATCAGTGTCAACTAAACCAAACCCTACTACTCAGAACCAGGGTGGGTATCTCCCAGTATGCAAGAGCAGGATCCAGAGCATAACGGAGGAGGAACTGGTACATCTGCCTGTAACAGCTCCGGAACCCTGAGCCTGTGGGGCTGCCATGGAAGAGTCAGTGTTTACCTTGCCTGTCCCTACATAGGCATGTGTCAGCTCAGGGTTCCCCATCAGTAGCAAGCACACCCTGGGCTTACAAGCATCCATACTGGTCTTGGGACACAGAACTTCTATGAAGCTACCAAGTAGAAAGATCAGAAGTCAGCTGTACACAATGCTCTGTCACTCAGCCATTTTGCCATGGAATTTTGTCCAGACACTGCCTGAGAATGAGGGTCCAACCTTCCTGCATAGCTCAAAGCCACAAGAAGCCCACTTGCCTTTCCCTCTCTATCTCCAAAGACAAAGAGAGCATGCTAACCCTGACAAAGGAGGAATGAACCAGCGTTTCCCAAGAATGAGTCCTAGGGATCATTTTGTGTTCAGTTCCCCTGTGGGGATATCCTCCTAGGTTGGTGACCTGTGCTCACCTCTGCACACGCTCCACCAGATGCAGCATCAGCTTGTCTGAGATGCCAGGGCAGGATTCCTCAGCCAGGCTGAAGGCATTCTCTAGCTCCTCCAGGGCACCCACGCTCCCACCGCTCTGCTTGTGCTTCTCTTTGAGCTGCAGAGAGATCATGTACCTAACTGGCATCTTACCTGAGATTCAGATTTGGAAGACATCCAGGAAGCAAGACATAGCAGTGCACTGGTAGTGCACCCTGCCTGTTGATGAGGACACTATGGCTCTTCCAGCTTGAAGCTCCTCTCTCCCCTGACTTGGGTTACCAAGAGGTCAGAATCATATGGTTTCTTACAGACTGAAGGTAAGGAAATAATCAAATGGATCCAGTCTGATTTAGAAATTAGCACAGACATCCTAGATCAGACTACAGAGTGTCAATAACCATTTCTGGGACTTGCACTCCTGAGTGTACTCTTACCTAAGGAGTCACCTTCTCAGCCCTGGGCAACACTGCACACTGTTCACAACACAACCCTAAGTGGCTGTTCCTATTCTGGCTAAGGTCACTCTCCTCGGGGAGAGATACTTGGCTATTCCATTCATCTAAATACTGTCCTCCCTCTCTGAGCTCTAGGTCACCCACCGATTGATAACTTATTGTCTACAACCTACTGAGCTTCAAATCCACATGTGAACATTCATTCCTGGCTGCACTATTATTCTAACATCAGGCTACAGTGACACAAGGTCATGTGGCCAGCAAGGAATCACCTCCCTGGCCTAGGACAGACCCAACAATCCTTTGTCTTCAAAAGAATTTCAAAGAATCACGTGATGGCTAAGCATTTAGTATTGTAATGCAGAGAACCTTCACAGGTCTGGGAACACAAAGGGTCTGGGTCAGGTCAGTTCCTCCCAGTGCTTTATGGGACAATCCTCTTCAGGAAGGGGGACCATATGCCTGTGCATAGCTAGTTACAATAGACCCAGAAATAAGGGCTCACTAGAACACCACACCATTGCTCTGCACAGAGCACCTCCAAAGAACAAAGCCAGTGCCCCACGTGAGCACAGGCTCAGCTCTACTCTCACCTCTCCAAAGACAGGACGGACTAGCGTGGACAAGCACTGGGACCTTGGCTGTCTCTTGATAGGCTCAGCAGGCTGCAAGGGGGAAAGCAAGACGCTGGGTACATGAAGATAAAGAGAGGCTCCATTTCCTGTCTCCTCAATCTGTCTTGAGCAGGCTGACAGAGCACAGACCAGGGGTCAATTCCCAAACTACAAGGTAGTCCAAGCCATCGGGTCTTATCAGGCCTGTACCTAAGCACCAGCAGACCCAGGCTTCAGCCTGACTCCTAGAAAGCTCAATGCCGCTCTGTCCTGTTCTTCTCAAGTTCTTTGCCCAGATCCCAGATAATGAATGTTTAATATGGCCTTAGGCCAAGGGCACTTTGGAGCTGACCTCCTCAAAGCCTGGTACACAGTAGTCCACATCATCTGCCCCAGGAAAACTGAGGCAGGCTGGTATATATGGGGCAGTGCTCTGGCCCAGGGCATGAACAGACCTTCTGTGAGCTGTGCAGAGCAGTCCCCTTGTGCAGCTTGCTATGTGGACTTGGCCGGATGGTTGGAGGAAACGTCCAGATGGGACCCTGCTCCCCATCCTCAGCCTCGCCATCACTAAAGAAGATAAAGAATCAGAAGAACTGATGGAGAAAGGGCTGGAAGTAAACATGGCACCAAGGTACATCTCATTCTCTGAGGCAGCCTCTTGGCCTAGGAGGCCCTAGACAGTGGGCAGAAAACTCTGTCCAGGCTGCAGCATTCAGGTGATAAGTCAAAAGGCCCTGTCTTTCAGCCTACAGGTTCCCTGCCCAGTGTAAATTCCCCACTAGCAACTAAGCTCCAAGCCCTGCCTCTGGAGAGGAGACCTCTACTGGCATCAAGCCCCAGAGAGCTCTTGAGGACCAAAAAAAAAAAAAAAAGAGTCCTACATGTCAGAATCCTCAGAACTGGACTCCTCGCCATGCCCCTCAGACTTCCAGCGCTTATATCGATCAATAAGTTCAGTGAGAAAGGAGGTCTTCTTGGTGTAGCGTGTGATGAATTTGTGCTTCAGGAGTTCCTTGGCAGTGGGTCGCTGCCAGGGAGACAGACAAAGTCAGAGCTGAATTCCACCCTCACAAAAGACACAAGGAAGGACAGGTAAGGATGTTAAGGCTGGGCCCTGTCCCACCCCAAGTTAACATCCTCCCTTCATACACTTTCCCAAACCCCTCAGCTGCCTGGGGTGGCCCAAGTAGGAATAAGCCTTACGAATCGTGGGTCCTTATTGAGGCAGGCCTCTACAAACTCCTTGAAGGGTTTGCTGTGGTGGCCTTCCAATGTGGGTGGGTTGTTCTTGGGAATCAGGAACAGGACTCGCATAGGGTGGAGGTCAGAGTTTGGCGGCTCCCCCTTGGCCAGCTCAATGGCTGTAATGCCCAGGGACCAGATGTCAGCCTAGACAGGGTATCACACAGGACAGTTGCTACATGAAACATTTTGAGGCAGTGGCAGTGTACTCCCACCTCCCATCCAGAACTCACCTTGAAGTCATAGGCCGACTGCTTGATAACCTCAGGTGCCATCCAGAAGGGAGTACCCACAAATGTGTTCCTCTTGATTTGTGTGTCTGTGAGCTGCCCAGCCACACCGAAGTCTGCCAGCTTCACATCACCCTGCTCTGAGAGCAGCACGTTGGCAGCTGCTTGATACAGGACAGGTGGGCATCATCCTTGGCTCCTCAGCCCCCAAAATAACCCTACATTCGACTCCCTGACTAGCAACGGGAGTAGCCTCTGGCCTGTGAGGACAGTCCCAGGTAATGTCTTGGGAACTTAGTTTTCATTGACAGTGGCCATTGCTGGCAGAAGTAAGCAATCTGGGGAACCTACCAGAGCATTCCTACCTTTGTTCCAGGGCCTGGCATGTTTGTGTTTTCTGACAAGTACCAACAGTAGTGACACCCACTTCATATATAATCATAGTGATCCTAACTGAACAGTATGGCTGACATGGCTAGTCAGGATGTCTATCACTCTGCCCACAGGATTCCTCACTGTGACACAGGGCTCAGCTATCCTCACCAAGTCATTCATGGTGGGCTGGCCCAACTTTGTGAGTTCTCATCAGGACTGTACCACAGAGGAGTGCTGCACAAATCCACACCTGAATCCACACACCTATCCTGCCTTGTACTAGTACATAATTGGCTTCCTTCACATAAATGAAAACTGAGATTAGGTGATGAGAGATTAGGAGGGTTTTCCTAGGCTGGAGAAGTAGCTCAGTAGCAGAATGTTTGCTTTGGATGTATAATCCCCTATGCTCCACCCTCAGTGTGGCTATTAAAAATGGGGGTAAAAAATAAGACATACACCCCCCTCCCAGTTTCCAGGTGGCAGAAGAGCTCCCCACATCCCATGCCCTCAGGCACCATAATCTAGTAGCTCCATTTGCCCATCCCTTTCTAGGTCATGGGCAGAACTGCAGCCATGCCCACCCCGCAGGACCTTTGATGTCTCGGTGGATCTTGCGCTCTGAGTGCAGGTAATCCAGGCCTTTCAGGATCTCCCGCAAGATGGTGGCAATATAGGTCTCCTCCAAAGGACCAGGTTTCAGCTGCAGGAGCACAGAAGGGCAGACCTTCAGTTGCAGTCACCATACCCACACCACCACAGCACCTAAGCAGCACTACCCACCAGCTTCTGAGTCCTTGAAGAAGCCTGGGGCCTTTATGTTGCTTAGTTCCTATATTTTTCAGCTGTCAAAGATAATGGGGGAAAGAAGGAGAAATGGGGGTGACAGAGGCTGTTTTCGGAAAACGTAAGAGCTACTTTAATCTTTTCTGTGACTATAAAGATGAGAATAGGTTAACCACAGCTCTGACTCTCTTACTGTCTGGGGGCTCTACCTGTACCTATGCCCCTAACACAGTAGAGGCCCAAGACTTCTTTTAGCATCAACCAGGGCAAGATAAACAGTGATTTGTTTTGGAAACTGACGATTCCTGATTAACATATAGAACAGTGATCGGTAGCCTGAGAAAGCCCACCCTCGAGAACAAGCTCACCGCCTGAGTCAGAACTTACCAAGTCCAGTGCAGAGCCACCACCCAGGTACTCCATGATAATCCATAGCTTGGTGCTCTGGGAGCAGAGAAATCTGTCAGTGCCTGGGCAGCAAACGAATCGGGAATACCCAAGTGTGGGGTCCACAGACCACCCCCTCTAACCCTCCAAATTAGTCAGCTAGGGCTGGGCCATACTGCAACTATACCAGGCAAGTTCCTGGGTAGGGCTCTACCCCTGAAAGGTAGTAGAATGCCTATCACACCAACACTTGGGAAGATCAGCAGTTCAAGGTCAAATTGTGTTTTTAAAGGGGAAGAAGGGCTAGAGAGATAGGTTGGCAGTTAAAAGTACTTGCTTCTTTTTCAGAAGACCCAAGTTCAACTCCCAACACCTTTATCAGGTGGGTCACAAAGGCCTCTAACCTCCATACCAGGAGGATCCAGTACCCTCTCTGGCCTCTGCAGCCACACACAGACTCATGTATACATAACCCCACCCAGCACATATAGGTAAAAATAATAATAATAAAACAGTATTAAAAATTAAAAGGATGGCCAAGCCAGGTGTGGTGGAAGAGACTGGTGGGTATCTTGTGAGTTTAAGGCCAGCCTGGTCCATATACTGACTGGATAAACAGAACCACACAGTGAGACCCGTCTCAAAAACAGTAAGAAAGCACCAAAAAACAAAAAGGGAAGGTTAAAAGTGGCACACACCTTACTCCTATATTTGGAGACAGAGACAGGCAGATCTCTTGTAAGTTGAAGGCCAGCCTGGTCTACATAGACCCTGTCCAGGGGGAGGAACAGAGAAAAGGCCTCTCTGACCACCCAGCTACCCATGCCTCTGGTATAGGTGGAAAAACCAATTGCTCAGAGTAGTACCTGAGTCTTCTCTGCACTAGGCCCAAGTGCCCTCCAAGCAGTCCCCAAAAATGTCAACTGCCTGCAGGGGCCCCTTAGACTGTGTCTAACTATACCCACAAATAAACAGATACTTTAGAGCTACTGACCCTTAAGGACTGGCACTTCTCAAGAGAATAGGCTGTTTTTCTGAAGCTGACATATCAGAAGGGTGGGCCTCTCTGCCCTTCCAGAGGGATTCCCATGTGCCCACAGCTGTCTCCTCTGTTCTCTCCTACCCTTGGGCACATATTAATCCCTCTGGAAACAAAGAAGACAGCCTGGCACAGAACCTTCACAGCGCTCCATCCCCAACCACCACAGACACCCCTCCTCCTTGTAGGCACCTTTAGGTAGGAGCCGAAGTAGCGGGTGATATAAGGGCTATCACATTGGCTGAGCACAGTGATCTCCTGTTGGATGTCCTCAATCTCATCCTCGGCCTCTTCCAGGTCAATGATCTTGATGGCCACCACCTCCTTCGTGTGGTTGTCGATCCCTTTGTACACCTCCCCAAATGAGCCCTTGCCAATGCGGTCAAGCTTGGTGAAGAGTTCCTCTGGGTCCACACGAGAATGCTATAGAAGCCAAGAGGGAAAGAAGGTTGGGACACTGCATGGGCAACAGCCACCAGAGAAAATACTAGTCAGAAGAAACTGCCCTACTAACAGAGGGCATGACCCACTGTAAGGAAATGAAGGGAACTCCCCTCAGTTCTTTCCTGCTTTTATCCCTTGTTCAGAAAAACATAACTCTGCACTCTCCAACTGACACTATGATCAATGGATCTGATAGTGAATCCTGATGTAGATTAGGAAATAATGCATCTCAAGGTGCCTTGATTAGTTGTCTAACAAAGATCCAGGCCAAGACCTGACAGGAATGACATGTAGGAATGTGTATAAGAGTATTTTAAACCTCATTTTACTATAAACCTAAAACTTTTCTTAAAGTATTTTTATTCTATTTTAAACTTTAATTAAATTTTAATTAATTATTAATAATTAATAATTTCTCAAAACTGCCTAGAACTTTAGCTCCAGGGCATCTTAAGTCTCTGGCATTGAAGGATGTATGCACATGCACATGCACAATTTAAAGATAAATAAAAATAAAACTTATCTGGGTATGGTGGTACATGCCTTTAGTCCCAGTGCTCAGGAGGCAAAGGTAGGTAGATCTGAGTTTGAGGCTAGCTTGGTTTCTATAAAATAAACTCCAGAACAACTAGAGCTAAACAGAAAAAAAACAAAAAAAAAAAAAAAAAAAACAAAACAAAACAAAAAAAAAAGCCAAAAAAACCTGTCTTGAAGATGTAAATAAATAAATAGAGATTAAAAACAAAAATTAAAGTTTAGCACAAGCTAACATATTTTCCACACTCCTAAAAGCTACACCCACTGAAATACTTCTCCACTCCAAAATCAGTCCTCTAGCCAGCTACACCCTCATAACAGCACTGCGTCGAACACTTTCTCAGATGCCTGACTCTAGATACTCAACAAAGCTGTCCTATGTGGGTCTCAGATTTAAACAAACAAGACCTAATCATTGCTGAGCCAACCATGTTGAAGGTACCTGGTGTAAAGACCAGTACACTACAAAGGAAGAACCAGGATAAAAAAGGCTAAATCCTGTGTCCAAATTACACTATAATTTTTGAATTAGAAACAGAGGATACTCCAGGGCTGCACAGATAAGAAAACGGTGGCTCCCAGTGCCACCACTGAGGGGCCATACCCTAACCGGTGATACCTGGTAGACTCTAGAAAAGCACATGGCCCTCCAAGGTACTGACCAAGCTGGAAAAAATCTGGGATGAGAAAGTTGAATCTCATCCAGTTTTTCAACCCTGCTAGGATATCCCCCAAACAGTATTTTGGTGCCAATTAAAAGGAACTAAACAGGCCTAGTAATAAGATGATTCATCTAGTAAAGGCACTTACTACCAAGCCCAACAACCTGAGTTTGATTCCCTAGACCCACATGAGGAATAAAAGAACTGAATCCCAGTAAGTTGTCTTGCAACAAACCTATACAGGTCATAGGGGCTGTGAGATGATCAAGTTCAAAGAATAGGGCAAGGAAGACAACTCAGTGGCAGTGTTTGCCTAACATGCCCAAGGCCTAGAGTTTAAGCCCCAGCATAGGGCGGGGAAAAAAAGCAAGACATGAGAAGGCAAAACCACACTTACTTACAACTGTGTAAGTACTGAGGTTCCAATCCCTCCAATCCCTCTGTGTTTAGGAAGAGCTTGTACTATGTGTTTTCTTACAAAGCCTGTCCTCAAAGAATAAACATAAATACCTGCTTCCCTGAGGCCTAATTGCCATAGCCCTTTCTCTGGGAGCATAGCAATAGGTCTTAGAGATCTGACTAAACCCAACCTAAGACTTTCCAGAGACATTTCAATCTGGAATTGCTACATTTCTAAGGTTTTTAACCAGGAAAGACTAGAGTAACATAGAAAACCAGACTCCCTAGCCATTTACCAGCCAAGAACTCTGCAGAATAAGATGAGGCAGACCAGAGACAAGTTTGGGGAAGAGCTCCAGGAACAAGGGTTCTTAACACCTGACCCTTCCAAGCAAAGCTGCCTTTGTGAGGCCAGAGTATGTGCCACTAACCTCCATGCAGTTCCCAGAGTAGGCACTCTAGGTAGACCAGCTATGGCATCCATATGTACCCTACTTTGGCCAGGATCTGGAGAGTGGTTAAGAGTACTTGTTGCTCTTACAGAGGACTGAGGTTTGTATCCTACATGATCTCAAGCACCCCCCACATGTGGTGCACATACATACATATATGTAGGTACTCAAGCATACTCATAAAGGTAAATGAATCTTATTAAAAGAAAAAAGAAAGGAAGGGAGGAAGGAAGGAAAAGAAAAAGAAGGCAAGACCAAGAGATGGTAAAAAGTGGGTAAAAGCACATGTCACCAAGTCTATCAACCTGGGTTTGATCCCAACTCACACAGTAGGAGAGAACCAATTCTCATGTGGTCTTCTAACACCTACACTGTGGTACATATGGACCTACCCATCTCTAAATAAATGTAAATGTTGCTTTTTTTTTTAAGAAAAGAAAAAGGTAGTGCAATCCAATCCAAAGTGACTCTTCTCACAGCCACATTGAAACTGACAGCCATATCCTAAGATCAGCTCTCAGTGAGCAGTAGATGCTTGGAGCATATCTGCTGCCTGAACTCCTGAAAGGCCACACTGCGATTTGGCCAGGCAGAGAAAGCTAAGGTCTGCCTGAGGCTCCTTAGGTTGCACTGGCCCGGAAGTAGTGTTTGATCCCAGCCTCTCCTACTTAAATGAAAAGCCAAGAAAAACTCTCAAGTGTGGTTGATAAGTCAGACACTTCAGCTATTTCAAGATCAGCACTGGATCCAAGCCCAATCAGAAAATCTCTCCAGACCATGTGCTCTCACCCCTCATCAGTGTAGAGACCACTGATGAAGGTGTATGTGATCAGTGTGAAAATACCTCTGCCTCTGGTCACTTCCCTGCTCAGTGCCAGCCCTGAAAGCCAGGTACAGAATAAGGTCCACATAGCAGATCTTTTCTTACTTGTCTTATTGTTGTTTTGTTTTTCTGTTTGTTCCTGCTCTAGCAGGTCCCAAAATACTTCAAGCCACAGGCTAACCACATAACCCAGGACCAGTATCCTTCTAATTCTCAGGGGCCCTTTTCCTACTCCTCAGGCTTAGACACCATGTCCTCCCACACTGCTCACATAATGAGAATCCTTAATTGCCCTCTTCTTGGGGAACCGAGAGTCAGAACTGGTCCACTCCAGCAGCCCAAGGATACTTCAGGACAGGTATTCACTCACCACTACCTTAGAGAAGGAGAAAAGAACAAACCCCAAAGCCAGAGTTCTAGGCATTGTGCAATGAAAGTGGGAACCCTAGTCTTCAAAGTCTGTTTTTTTGGGGGGTACCTACCAATGTGGATCAGACTGGCTTAGAAACAATATGATAGGAACCTTTCTGGCATGGTCCTATCTCTGTATTTAAACCTTCAAAGCAGCCCTAGTCCCAAGCCCAGCCAATCAAAGACAGTTAGCATCCTGATCTGGGTAGCTAAGATTTCTCTTCTGGACAGGATGTGCTATGAACCATTACTCAAGCCATTTAACTTACTCTGAACAACTGGGAGACCCATATTTCCTCCATTCTGTCCTAAGGATACTTCACCTACAACCTCTGGCCTATCTGCCAACATGCCTGCTGTGTGTCACCTCCCCAAAACAAGAGTAACAACTCAGCACACATCCTCAACTAACACCATGGTCACACAGCGCTTGCCCATAACCATCTAGTCCTTTCAGAGATGGGCAGGAACTAGCTAGGTAAAGGGCAATCTAAGGCAAAAGCACAGGCTACAGGGGAAAGTACAAGCCTTATCACACAAAAGGAACAGTTTCATGAGAGTCTATGGCAGCCATCTTGGGAGAAAACAGACCTACAAAGATTTTGTGTCACTTTTAGAAGCCAAATATGTCTAGGCTAGACATAAGTCCCTAAAAAGACAAAAGGATGTTTTCTCTCTTTGAGAAAGGTCCACTAGCCATCATCTCTCTACTCCTTCACAGATCACAGCTCCAATTTGACATCCTGGGACCTACAGGAGCTAAGCCTGAGCCTCTTAAAAATAAACTAGAGGCAGATTTTTCTCTCTCTCAGTATGTTATATAATTAGAGGCGAAATGTCAAAAATGTATTTAAAATGTGTTAGCTTAATTCAGCATTGGTTAGCAAGCTAAGGATCCCATCTGTGACAGCTGGAACAAAAGCCCTACCCAACAGCTGTGAATAGTCTTCCAGGCTGGTTTGGTTTCCTCCAAGGAGCCCTGCCTCCAGTTCCTGCCCACAAGCAGCGGATGGACACGCTTCCTGTCTGCACACCCAATTCTCAAGGATGGAGGGAGAAGGGGGGCGGGGAAGGGAGAGGCTACACTGTCCTCAAGAACTGATTCTCTCACTATGCAACTGTCAAGGCTAAGCCTAACCAAACCGAGCCCTTAAAAAAGCAAATCCACAGCTAAGGCCAGAAGAAAAATCATCCAGCAAAGCAGTTTATTCCGCTTCACTAACGACTGTCATATTTGCTTTGAAATAACAACAACAACAAAAATAAATAAAGGCGAGAAAAGGGCTCCAGTGAGCAAACCACCGAACCCTCTAACCCTATGCAGCCCTCATCTCCTTGCCTAAGTGGTTCCGTGTCCGGGTTACATCCCGTGAGCCAAGAAAGGTAAGTCCATCTTCTGGGAAGGTGCTCCGAGCCTCGGTCAAGTAGGTTCTGCCCAGGGCAGGCTCCTGCACCTGTCCACACCAGCTCCAGAGCAGAACCCCTCACATGGCAGAGGTTCCCTGTGGCTCATGTCTTCTGCAGACGCTGGTTAGTCGCACAGGCCAGAGCTACAACGGCCCGAAGACGCGCCCCGAGGCAAACGGCCTCCGCCCCTCTCCCGCCTCAAGTGGACAAAATCTGCTCCACCTCGAACCACAGACTCAGGGCACGCCGACGCCCACACTCACCTGGTGCGCAAAGCCCCTGAGATGAGCCATGTCCCCGCTGACGTGACCAGTCCGTCGCAGCCGCTCCGCCCGCTCGCTTCAAGCACCTGCGAGAAACCGCAGGCCGCTTGATCAACAGCGGCCGGGGAACCCGGTCCGTGGCGTCCCTCCACCCGCGACCTCCGGTCCCGCGCCCAGGGCCCCTGACCCGCCCTCAGGGCGTGCCCGGCCTCCCCAACATTCAGGCTAGGCCCATTGGCAGCGCCCACCTCCGGGCGGCTCCATCCCTGACTCCCGGCCCTCTTCGCAGTCCCCACGGCGGCTCACACCGCAATTCGGTCTCCCGGAACGCCCAGGCCTCCCAGCCCGAGAGGTGGAGGCAGCGGCTCTTAGCAGGACGTCGTGGCGAGCGCGAAGCTCTGTGGGAGTAGGAGTCCCGCAGCCCGCCCGGTACCCCGGGCACGCAAAGTTGAGACTACATGTCCCAGCAGGCTGCGCGGTAGGATGCAGAGTTACGCAAGTGCTCCGAGACCCCGTTAGCGTCAGACTACACGTCCCAGGAGAACGTGCGGTGGGCGACCAGTGGGGAGGCACCAATATGCCACAGACTGGACCCAAACCTTGAAAGACGACGCCCTGGCTAGGCAGCTCCTTCTGTCTGGCTGCGCGGTGTGACGGGTGCAGCGCGTGCGCAATTTCCTTGACGTTTTCTAAGCTTTCTTTCATTCTTTCTTTTTCTCAGCCCTCCTCTCATTTTCCCAGCTCAAGTCTCTGGGGCCTGTAGTGCAAACCCACTGGTGCTCCAGCTTTAACTGCAGTGTTACCCTTTTGTCTACACTTAGCAACACACACACATACACACACACACACACGCGCGCGCGCGCCCTTAGAGAAGTCACCCATCACCTATTGCTTGGGAAAGTGCTTCTCTTCTGCCTCAGTTTCCTTATATGAAAAGATGTAATCATAGGGCAAGAAGACTTGTGTGGTGCAGAAGGGTTTCCCAAGGCTGGAAGATGCTCTTCATCCTGTGAATTCAGAATGAGTGACCCAGTCAGCAGTGTCCATTTCTATGCAGCTTCCCGGTGCTCCACAGGAGGGAGATTTGACTCTGGACTGTGTCTATTCTGCTGAATCGACGCCTATGATGGCTCAGGGCAAACCACCACAATGTCCCCACTCCCCAGCTCACGAAGACCTTTTGTTTCTGTTCTCTGGTGGATTTTCTTCCTGGGAACCATCTTGGGGGCTTCTTAAACCTTGCATCCAAGACACTACCTTGCATCTGACTCTCTTTCATCGCTAAGTATTACATTTTTATTATTACTACATGTTGACTAGGTTTTGTTCCCTGTGTCTCTCCCCAGAAGAAAACAGACTTCCTGCAAACAGGCCTGGGTCCTGAAGCACCATGGTCCTCCCCCTCCAAGGCATAAACAATGGGGAGGAGGGCAAATATTTTTATTGCCCCTGTACAGTTTAGCCTGACAGAATGGGTTCATTACCTATCCATCCTATAGCAAAGGCTGACATTTGGCAAGGTCCACTGTTATTTTAAGACATTTTTATGCACATATATGTGTATGTCACAAGTAAACAGGAACCTACTGATCTGAAGAGTCTTGGATCTCCTGGAGCTGGAGTTACAGAGGGCTTGTGTGTGAATCACATGGGTGCTGGGACTAAATTCGGGTACTCTGGGGGAGCAAAAAGAATTCTTAATGGTTGTAGCATCTCTGTAGGCCTTTAATTTTGTTTTTAAAGACAGGATCTTATTCTGTAGCCTAGGCTAGCCTAAAACTCTCTGTGGAGCCCATTTTGGCCTCAGATTCACAGCAGTTCTGCCTCTGCCTCCCAAGTGTTGGGATTACACATATGGACCACTAGACTCTGTGTGAAAAGCTCTATTCATGGGATTAAACTTCATATTGGTTTATCGACTTGTTCTTGGATCAAAGAGATAGCAAAGAGTTGTTGGCTATTTGGGAAGACTTTTATTGTGGTTTAGCTAAAAACACTTCCCAAGGGCCTGGAGAGGTTTTTCAACTGTTAAGAGCACTGGAGATGTCTGTACAGGACTCAGGTTTGATTCCCAGCACCCACATGGTGGCTCACAACCATTTCTTACTACCAATTTCAGGGTATCCCAGTCCTCATCTGGCTTCTATGGGCATCAGGCACACAAGTGGTACACAAACATCCATGGATGTGAAAAACTATACATATAAAATAATAAATTCATTGTGTCCTATTACTGTGATGAAACACTATTACCAAAGCCACAGGATTTAGTTGGCTTATACTCCCATAACTGTTCCTCACCTGACAGATAGGTACCCAAACAAGGCAGGAACCCGAAGGCAGGACTTGATACAAAGGCCATGAAGAGGTGCTGCTTAATGGCTTGTTCCTAATGGTTTATGCTGCCTGCTTTCTCATAGAAACTGGGGCCTCTAGCCCAGGGATGGCACCACCCACAATGGACATTGTCATGATTATTGGAGTATCCCCTGTCTCTGTGATGTGTAAAGATTTTTCCCATCACCTGGAATTTGTTTTGTTTTGTTTTGTTTTTGTGATGATTTCTATATGCTTGGCCCAGGGAGTGGCACTATTAGGAGGTATGGCCTTGTTGGAGTAGGTGTGTAACTGTGGGTGTGGACTTAAGACCATTACCCTAGCTGCCTAGAAGCGAGTATTCTGCTAGCAGCCTTCAGATAAAGATGTAGAACTCTCAGCTCCTCCTGCACCATGCCTGACTGGATGCTGCCATGTTCTCTCCTTGGTGATAATGGACTGAAGCTTTTAACCTGTAAGCCAGCCCCAATTAAATGTTGTCCTTATAAGAGTTGTCTTGATTATGGCTTCTGTTCACAGCAGTAAAACCCTAACTAAGACAGTTTTTAAAAAGTTGATTCGGCCAGTAACTGCTCAGAAGAGAAAGGGAAGGGTCAGGCACAGGGTCCCAAAGAGACCAGAGAGAGAAGGAAAGAAAGGGGGGCGGATCTTAAGTTTGAATATGATAAGAAGGTGCTGAAACACTGGTTCAGTGGTAAAGAGCACTCACTGCTTTTCCAGAGGTCCTGAGTTCAATTCCCAGCACCCACATTGTGGCTCACAACCATCTGTAATGAGATCTGATTTCCTCTTCTGATGTGTCTGAAGATAGCTACAGTGTACTCACATAAAATGAATGAATAAATATTTTTTTTTAAAAAATAATGTTTGCTATTCTTCCAAAGGATGTGAATTAGGTTCTCAGTATACATAAATAAATAAAAATAAATCTTTAAAAAAAAGAATATGGGGCTGGAGAGAAGGCTCAGTGGTTAAGAGCACTGACTGCTCTTCCAGAGGTCCTGAGTTCAATTTCCAGCAACCACATGGTGGCTCACAACCATCTGTATTGAGATCTGAAGCCCTTTTCTGGTGTGTCTGAAGACAACTATGGTGTATTTGTGTGTAATAAATAAATCTTTAAAAAATAGAAAACATTATAGAAGAAGACATTTGGAACCCATGTAATTTTGTTATGATTATCAGCATACTAATAATTATGTCTAAAAATAATTATAATTGTATATATCCTCTTTAAGAAAGACTAAAATAAAGCAGACTTAGATAAAGAACGAACTCAAAGATGAGATGCTGAGTGTCAGGAGATAGACCAGAGATTAGAGGAGAAAGGCCCTATACACCAAGTGAAGAAAGCTCATATGAACTCAGGCTGAAGCAGCGAGCACAGGGCACACACGGATCTGCAGCAGCACCTTTGTGTGTGTTCACAGCTTTCAGTTGGGTATTTTTATGAAACTCCTGAGTGTTTGACCAAGTGGGTGTCTGATTCTTTTGCCTTCTCTTGGGGCTCTTTTCTTTCCCTTGATTTTCCTTGTCCTTCTTCAATGTGATGGTTTTTATTTTGCCTTATTATATTTTATTCTGTTTAAAAATCTATTTTCAATAAAAACAGAAGAGCACTTGCTGCAAAGGACCCATGTTCCATTCTTAGTACTCTCATGGAGGCTCACCACCTCCTCAGGCACAGGCATATGCGTCGTGCACAATCATGTAGGCAAAACATGCATACACATAAAACAAGAAAAATAAATCTAAAGGTAATTTCTAAAATGCAATCCCTAGTCTCTTTAAAACTCAAAGTCTCTTTTAAAATCAATAGTCTTTTAACTTGAGGATCCTATAAAATAAGAAATAAGTTAGATGCTTTCTTATTTCAAGAGGAAAGAACCAAGGCAGAGTCACAATCAGATCAAACCAACCTCCAACAACAGAGCGTTCATACAATGCCCAATGTCTAGAACTCACTCAAGATCTTACTTAGCTCGTCCAAAGGGCCTGGGTCACTTCTCTGGCTCTGTACACACAGAGGGCTCCAGCCACATAGCTACTGGTTTCTAGGTGATCATCCTATGATACTGACATCTCTAAAATGCTGAGGTCTTCTGATTCAACTACGCTGCATTTTCACTGATAGCCTCTCCTGGGCTTTCACAGTGTCAAGCCTCAGCAACTCTCCCTGGCCCCTTTGTACCTTTAAAACTAGTACCATGTGGGAGAATCTGACATATGACCAAGCTTGATGGCCAACACAAGGTACAACCTTGATCACCTTGTCACATGGCTTGCATGTGCTGACTCTGAGGAAACCCTTCCCAAACGTTTCTTTCCTAGTGATGCTGTTCTCTTCTTAATCACCATTAACTTCTCAGCTCTGGCTAACCAGCATCAATTGTCCCAGCTAAGCAAAGGTTTTACTTTCAATATTTCTGGTCTCTGGTTAATCACAGCTGATTCTTCAGCCACAGCTGACCAGAACCACAGATTCTCAACTCAAAATGGCAAATCATTAAGGGACTCTCAAACTTCCCTCTGAAAATTCACCAACCAGGCCTCCATCATCTGCACAGCTCGCGGTATTCTTCTCTTCCAAGCTCCCACAGAGCAGCTCACCAAGGTTTGAACGCTCATTGGTTTATCTCACCTAAAGTTCCAGAGTCTTCCGCAATCCTTCCTAAGCGACATGGTCAGGTCTGTCATAGTAACATTCAACTACAACTATCCTAGTACCAGGTTCTATTCTAGTTTGTTGAGGATTTGTCTTTTACTGTTGTTTTTTTTTTTTTTTTTTTTTTAATAAAAAAAATTGTATTTACTTAAAAGCATTCAGAATGTCAACAAAACAGCCACATTTTTTTTTGCAGTTACAGAGTGGTATTCAGTTAACAGAACAACAATTATCTTCTTATAAGCTGCATCAGAGACAACTGAAGATGAAAAAAAAAAAAAAAATCAAAAGAAAAAAACGGAAAACAAACTACCCAAACTACTGTCCCCATATATAACTAATTTGTGCTGTGCACCAACAAGAACCTGCTTTAAATTTCCATGCCAATTTACAACCCCCAGACTGTACCAGGCAAGGTTAGTGGCTACTGAAAATACCACCAGGACAGGGCTGTCTAAAGACACATTCGGTAGTGTGTTAACTATGAAGCAAAAGACACTGTACAGTTTAAAAACAAATCTTACATAGCCTTACATTTTAATTTTTTTCTTTAAAAGGAGTGAGTTGTGTACAGGGGGTTAAATACTTTATAGACATATTATAATACAAAACCTATCACAGGTATACCACACGCTCCTACAGGACAGTTGTAGAGAGATCTAATCAAACTTTAAAAGAGATGCTTAACAAACAAGAGGGTGACAGAGACTACCAGAGAGAGATTGCATGGTGCTTTATTAACCTTAAATTTCTGGAATACTAGCAAACAAAAAAACTACAGCTGCTGAAAGACGGACTATGGGGGAAAAATGATGAACTCGATTAACCTTTTATTTTAAAGATGTCCTAACCTCAGAATGGAAAAACGGGAAACGCGTTATGCTGGGAGAGAGTTATGTCTCTATTTCCACAGGAAAGGAAACCCTATGGGTTTCTTCCAAATTGATAAAAATCACATGTGACAAAGTGGACTCTTTCTGGATGTTGTAGTTGGACAGGGTGCGGCCATCCTCCAACTGTTTGCCAGCGAATATCAGCCTCTGCTGGTCAGGTGGGACGCTTTCCTTGTCTTGGATCTTGGCCTTGACCTTCTCGATGGTGTCACTGGGCTCGACCTCAAGAGTGATGGTCTTGCCCGTCAGGGTCTTCACGAAGATCTGGGGTCTGCCGCTCGGCCGCCTCGTTGAGAGGGCCATTTTAATTAGATAAAAGGGGGGAAATGTAGTGGGTTCATCTGATGCTGCTTGTATTCTGATATTAAATACTGGTTCCACAAGATGTGGTTACTCTTGACAAGCAGATCCTCACATACTCAAGTGATGCCGTGTGAACCTTCTCCCCACTTTAACTTGTCAATAAAAGGCTAGAGTCTGTGATTGGACAGTGGAGAGAGAAAGGTGGGACTTGAGGTTTGAGAGAGTGGGTTGCAGGTAACGAAAGGGAGAGGACAAGGAATATGGAGGAGAAGGAAGCTGCCATGGAACAGAACTATGTGGCCAGGAAAAAGAGCACGTAGCGAGAGGTATTGTAGCTGGGGGAATAAGTTAGTCTAGCCCTAGATCTGCCCGATCTAGGCATATGGCTTATAAATAAAATATATAGGCATATAAATCAAATCTATAAATCATGTGTCTTTTATATGGGCTTATTAGGATTGAAAATTCGTATTACAGTGTTACATTGGAGGAGAGGTTATGTCTTTGTTTCAACAGGGGAAGGAAAGCTGTAGAGTCTTTTAAAATTAATAAAGATCAGATTTGACTAGGAGAGATTTTCTTGAAATCTTGGCTATAATCATGAAGAAAGAAACCAAAAATAACAACAAAACAGGTCACATGATCCCTCTTCATGGGAACAGCTTTGAGACTGGCTGAGAATGACTCTGAATAAATCTTATTGGCTACAGAGTCCTCAGGAATTATTATTTCATGCAATCTTCATATGGCATGGATGGAGGTTTATATTACAGTTTGGCTGTGTTCACAGTCCAAACACACGTATGAAGTTGGATGCCTTTCTGACTCAAACCAAGAGCAGAGAATCGGCCTTCGCTGATTTGTATACACTGCACATCCCATACACATGTTAATTCAGAAATCTATATTACCTTTAAAAATTTGCATGTTTTCAGAGCAAAAGGACCAGACACCAATTAAGACAAGACAAGTAGCCCAGGTGATCCAGCCTCTCAGACTGCCTTAAATGCAGCTTCCTCAAAAAAATCTGCATCCAGGACAATTTCAAAATGACTAGTTAATATCATCCAGCCTCACAAACTGTTCCAGCCAGGACTTCAGTTAAGCCCTGCACTTTCCCATCACACAGAGACAGGACAGCAAATAATTCATCTAGCTCTTCCAAGATGCCCTTGCTCCCAGACAGCAGGAAACAATCTTAAAGAGAATGACACCCCATTCCTGTAGAGATTCAGTGACTGGGTGGTGGTTTTTAGTCATTTGGTGGGTGATGGATGTTTGTCATTGTTTAGCGGGGTTGGTCACAAGTTGTTAATGGTCATAATCAGGGAGGAAACAAAATAAAGGAAGTTAAATTCAGGGATCTCTTTCTCCTTTTTTCCCCCCTCTGTTTTTCTTTCTGTTTTATCTAGTGTTTAAGGAGAAAAGTTGAAAAGAAAAGAGGGGACTTAGGAATGATAAAAGTGTACTTTATTGGGTACTTTATTATATCTACTTTTAAACTAAAGAGCATCCACAAGCCAAATATTGATACAGATTATTGTATATTGATATAAATGTAAGAATACATTTTTGTTACAATATACTGTATATATGTTTCAACTCTTGTTAAAGGTATTGTATCTAGCAACTCGTTTTTTAAAAAATAATGTAAAGCTCTAGTCTTTTTATATAAAAGATTTATTTATTTATTATATATAAGTATACTGTAGCTGTCTTCAGATACACCAGAAGAGGGCATCAGATCTCATTACAGATGGTTGTGAGCCATCATGTGGTTGCTGGGAATTGAGCTCAGGACCTCTGGAAGAGCTGTCAGTGCTCTTAACCACTGAGCAAAGTTCTTGTTCTTGAAAGCTACATTTGTAGGCTGGAGAGATGCCATCCTTGAGGACTTGGTCTTCCCAAGTGAATTGTGGGTAAGCGGATCCGTGTGAAACTGGATGGCAGCCGCCTCATAAAAGTTCATTTAGACAACACACCACAGAGCAACATGGAGCGCAGGTCGGAACCTTTTCTGGTGTGTACAAGAAGCTCACAGGCAAGGATGTTAATTTTGAAAACCCAGAGTTTTAGTAGTTGTAAATAAAATATCATTCATAGAAGGAAAAAAAAAAGTACCTTGGTCATTGTGGCTCTTTACAGCAATGGGAAATCTAACTAAGACAACGTCCAAACCGTAGACAAGCAGAACATGGAGGAAGTCAACTGCCCATCTTTACCAAGACAGGGAAGGCCAATCCTTTAATTTCCTGCTTCATAAATGTGACCATGGCAACTCTTATGAAGGAAAGCATTTAACTGGGGCTGCCTTGCAGTTTAGAAGTTCATTATCATCGTGGTAGGAAGCATGTCTGCATTGAATACAGGCAGATGTGGTACTGGACCGGGATCTACATCTGGATCCACAGGCACCGGGAGGAGTGAGACACTGGGCCTGGCTTGAGCTTCTAAAACCTCAAAGCCCACTGGAGTGACACACGACGAGGCCACACCTACTCCAGCAAGGCCACACCTCCTAATAGTACCACCCTCTATAAGCCTATGGAGGCCATTTTCATTCAAACCACCACACAGGACGTCATCAGATGAGGAGGGAAAGAGGCACAGTTCAGGCTAGGTCAAGAGTTTCCAAGGACCAGCATTCTAATAGAGTAAGGCAGAATATTTTTTTTGACCTACAGTTGGAAGACCTTTCGCCAGTCGCCAGCCAAACCCGATTCAACAGAGGAAGCGCCAAACTTCTTCCTGGAGGCCGCAGGGTGAGTTCTTAGGGAGAACTTCAGTCACAGTGGGAGAAGTTGAGGGAAGTATGGCATTATGGCCGTGCTGGAGATGGAACCTAGGTCCTCACATGATAGGTAAACACCACCCTGAGCTACATCCTGAAAAGCCTTCTCTAGCAATTATGCCGCTCCATTGTACTTAGCCCAGTTTGGCAACAAATACTGTCTTAGCAGTAACCATCAAATACTGAATGCTGGTTTGCTTTGTCCTTCCTTTCTCCGTCTGACAGGGTCTCACCTTCTATTCCCTTACTGGATATGAGCTCACTGTGTAGACCAGCTTCAAATTCACAAGGCTGTAACTGCCTCAGATTCCCAAGTGTTGTGATTAAAGTGTGTGGCCCAGCCCACTGTAGATAGACATGAAATATTTATGTATGGTTTCAGAACAGAATGTGAAGACATTCCAGTCTTTGTTTGTTTGTTTATTTGAGACAGGGTTTTCTGTGTGGTCATGACTGTCCCAGAATTTGCTGTGTAGATCAGGCTGGCCTCAAACTCACAGAGATCCACCTGCCTCCCAAGTGCCGAGGTTAAAGGTGTGTGCCACTACCACTGGGCTGATTTTCCAGTCTCAATGTAGACCATGCCTCAGCCACAGCTGGTTATTTTAAAGGATGAGACACAGGCATTGGGATATTTTCTTTTGTGGATGAGGAATCTGGGGGGTCGGAAGATGACACAGTTGACAACATGCTTGCCATGCAGACCTGAGTTCAGATCCGACACCCACATACAAGCCAGGAAAGGCAGAACAGTTCTGTAATCCTGGTGCTGGGGGGACAGAGACTGGTGGGTCCCTGGAGTTACTGGCCAGCTAACTGGCCACATCGACAAGCTCCAGACTCAGTGGGAGGGCTTCCCTCAAAAACTAGATGGAATATGACTGAAGATAACACCCAGTGTCAAACTGTGCATACAAATGTACCAACACACACACACACACACACACTCACATACACACACACTCACATACACACACACACTCACATACACACACACACTCACACATCCAGAGACTTCAAGCCACAGAGCTTTTCTTTCCACCTAGACTGCAGACAAGGTGTGACTCACAGTTTTTGATACTATTTGAAAACATGCCATCTAAGACCTTCCAGACTTGAAAAAAGACTTTAAAGGTGTGAAACCTCCATGGGCCAGTTGCATACATGAGAAGTATCTCCCTTCTGCTGCAATCCAGAGAAACTGCACAGCTCCAGGGATAAAGAGATCACATCACCCAGTGTGACTGCCAGAGAGAAACTGCTATCCACAAAAGAACAATAATCTCAGCAGCTAAGGCAAGAGCACCAAAGGGAGCTGAAATGGACCAGCCCCAGGGCCTTGAGCGGGATAAGCAAGAACTCGCCACTGAGCTATAACCCAGCCATCGCTGGCGCCTTTTAAATGTCTATCCAGGTCATCTGTCTAGTTCTGTCAGGTTATATGTGGGGTTTTGCTTTCATGTGAATTTGTTCTCTCCCTCTCTTTCCCTCTCCATCTCCCTCTTCATCCCCCTCTCCATCCCCACACCCCTTCCCCTCTCCTGTCCTCTCTTCTTTCCTCTCTCCTGTATGGCACACACACTTTGGATCTATATTCTTCCATTTCAGAACCAGAGGCTGCCTTATCTATTTTATGGTAATCCCCCCTGCTGTGCATAAGCTATACACACACACACACACACACACACACACACACACAGAAACTCACGAATTTCTGACATTCCTGTCTCTGTCTCCTGAGTATTAAAATTACCACCATGCCTGCTTTACCCATTGCTGGGGATTTAATCCAGATCCCATTTGTCTGTTTTTGCTTTTAGAGTGGCTTTCAAAAAACTCGTTAGTATTACCAACGTCAAGGAGACAATCCCTCTCTAAAAGTCTATGGTTTCGAGATCACGTGTGGACATCCGTAGTCTAGCTGGTGTTGATTTCTGTGTCTTGCATTTGGCAAGGAATAGCCCCTTTCGTTTACCTGTGGGCATTCTCTGTCCTCAGCACTGCTTGTAGAAGAGACTATGTTTCCCTCTGGTGTATTCCCGGGACCTTGTTAAAGGTTGTTTGCCTGTTACCTGAGTCTCTGATCAGGTCGCCTACAACCAAATATGACAGTGGACAAGCTGGAAGGTAGACTTGCTTTCCCCACCCAGATCTGAGTCTGAAACGGCCAAGATCAGGATGCTGGCATATGGCGAGGGCCTTCGTACTGCGTCTGTCCACAGTCGGAGGACAAAGAGAAAGGCTGGCTGTCTCTCTGTTGGTATCGGCTCACTCAGTAGGGCGCAATCCTCATAGCCCCGTTGTTGCTTGGAAACCTTATCACTTATTAATACCTCGATGGATAGTAAACTCCAACATGGGTTTTGAAGAGGTTAAATATTCAAACCACAGAAACCTTTTGTAGTTTTTCTAGGTTTTACTCTGTCCCATTTGTCTATGTGTCTGTTTTTACTCCAATGCCTTACTGTTTTGATTGCCATAGCTTTGAAATATGGTTGACACTCATAAAAGATGATGTCTCTAACTCCCATATTTTAATTTTTTTTTAGATTTACTTATTTTATGTGTCTAAGTGTTTGGCCTGCATGTATGTATATATACCATGTGTGTATATGGTGCCTATGGAAGTCAGAAGAGGGTGTCAGATCCCTTGGAATTGGAGTTATGGATGGTTGTAAGCTACTATGTGGGTTCTGGGAATTGAACCCAGGTCCTTGAGAGTCCAGTAAGCACACTTAACTACTGAGCTTTCTTTCTAGGCTCTTCTGTCTGTTTGTTTCTGCCAGCACTGGGCATAGAATTCAGGCTAGCATCTCTACTCTTTTGTGATGGATCTCCCTATATAGTCCAGCCTGGACTATAAAGTGGCTTTCAGGACAGCTAGAACTACACAGAGGAACTCTGCCCCAATCAATCAATCAATCAATCAATCAGTCCAATGTACTTGTTGTATATTCAGAGCTACACAGAGAAACTCTAAACAAACAAACAAACAAACAAACAAACAAACATACTTGTTGTTCTCCCAAGAGACCTGATTTAAGTTCCAAGCACTTTGAGGCCAGCCTGGTCTATAGAGAGACTTCCAGGACAGCCAGGGTTACACAGAGAAACTGCCTCCATAAACAAACAAACTTCTTGTTCTCCCAGAAGACCTGATTTGGGTTCTGAGCACCTATGTCTAGCAGCTCAAAGCACCCATAAGTCCATTTCCTGGGGTCCGACAACCCTCTTTTGTCCTCCGTGGGCATCCATACACACATGATATGCTTACACCTAAACATGCACATAAATTAAACACAAAACATCTTCTTTTTTTTTTTTTTTTTTTTTTTTTTTTTTTTTTTTGTGACAGGGTCTTCCTGGGTAGCACTGACTGACCTGGCACTATGTCAACTAGGCTGGCCTCAAACTTACAGAGCTCCTCCTGTCTCTCTCCAGAGTGCTGAGATTAAAGGTATATGTCACCATGCCTGGGTGAAAACAAATCTTAAAAACAAAAGGGAAGCCAGAGGTTCTTTCTCCCTCCCTTTAAAGGGAGAATATCTTTATGTAGTCCTGGGTGTCCTGGAATTCATTGTATATACTAGGCTGGCCTTGAACTCACAGAAATCCACCTGACTGTCAGGACTACATAGTGAGACCATGTCTCAAAACAAAGCAATAGGTAAATGCCAATATAGGCATGATGCTCGTGTGTACCATGTAAAGATTTCCCTTGTATTAGTCAAATACTGGCTTCTCTGCCCCCACATCTGGTTACACTCCAGACATGGGCAATGTAATGCTTATTCTAACAATCTCCTGCCTCAATGTTGTTTAAACATTACCCCCCCAACACACACACACTTATTCTCTGATTTGTCAATAAAAGCTAATCAGCCAATGGCTCAGTAGAGGAGAGGAGAGGGCTGGACTTCTGATCTCAGTAGGGGAAGGGGAGGGGGGTGTCTTTGGCCAAGAACAAAGGAGACAGGAGACACCATGAGAACACACTTGGAGCAAAGAGAGCCAGAGCAATACTAAAATGCAAGTATCTCAGGAATTAGTTTAGAGTATTAAAATGGATTAATACTATTCAGCTATTATTCCATAAGCTTGATTAAATAAATATTATAGTCTTTGTGTCATTTATTTTGGATCTAGTCAGAATAAAGACTAAATTACCACTCTTAAAATTGCTCTAACATGCCACCATACCCAGCTCCACTCCAAAGGCAAGCTCAAGATCTTATAAGCTGGGACCAAAGCTGATGGGAAGTAGGAATTGCTAGTGATTCAGAACCTTGAGTTCAGGGCACGTAGACTCAATAAAGGTGAACCACTCCTGGGTCCACCCAGAAAACAACCCTGATGCCAGCCCTATGCCAGTGATAGCTTTATTATGCTGGGCTGAGATGCCTGGCAGGTGGAGTCTGCCACCTTGCTTGGCAGTTTCCACACTAACCATGAGATGTATGCATCTTGAAGCATTTGCTAGTGAGTTGTAGGGCATCTCTGAAGGCAGCAGAAAAACAGGAGACACGTAGGCAGGGTGATGACTTAAGCATAGAAAGGAACAGGAGGATGGTGAGTTGTAGAGTCTCCACCGCCCACCTCCAGAACACCCTTGTCCCAGAGCCAGCCACCGTAATCAAGGTCCCCATGAAACTCGAGAGCTTTCTTTTAATTTCCAGGCAGGTTCGTATTTGAGCCAGAATGGACTGTTTTCCCCCAACCCTGTGCTTTGTCTGATTCTCCTTCAACCTTCAATACCAGCTGTATTAGTCAAGGTTCTCTACAGCAACAGAACTTACAGAATGAATCTCTCTAACTATGCAGGGAAAGAGGGCTTATTAGAATGACTTACAGGCTCTGGTCCAACTAATCCAACAATGGCTGGCTGTGAACGTAGAATCCTGTAGTTCCTTAGCTCATGAGACTGGATGTCTCAGCTGGTCTTCAGCATAGGCTGGAATCTGGAAGAAGTCGGCTCTAATGCCAGTGAGTTGAGGGCAAGCAGGGAAGAGGAGAGCTTCCTTATATAGGTTTCCTTATATAGAAGGTGTGGCCCAGATTCCCAGCTCAAATGATCTTGATTAAAGGTGTGTCTTCTCACTTCAAATTAAGCAAAAATACCTCACACTTGTGCCCTCCATTTGGGGGCTTTAATTAATTCCAAAATGTAGTCAGACTGACAACCAAGAACAGCCAATAGCCATCACACACAGGCTCTAGTATTTTTTTGACTCACAAGCTTACCATCTCCCCATCTCTCTGTTACTCTCTTACAAGCCCTGATGCAAGAGTATGGAAGAGACACCTAGACATGAGAGTCCAGCTGCCCTCTTTCCTGGAATCCCAAGAGGACAGGAGAAAGGTATGGAGCTCAGACTCCCACACAGAGGAAAGCGGGGTATCGGCCTTGCCTCCTTTTCTCTCTTGCTCATCAGGACTGGGTCACCAATGGGGTACTGGAGATTAGGAGATTAGCTCCTACAAGAAATGTAAAACAATAAAGAAAATTCCTATTAAAATAATGTTAGGTTCAAAAAAAAAAGAAAGAAAGAAGAAAGGAGGACAGAAGAAAGAAAGGGCTCCTTGATCATTTTTCACATACTTCTTGCCTCAATTTTTGTTTTTTATTTTTCTCCCAGAACAGCTGCTATTTTTGACCAGCCCCAGGGCCTATGAAGAGTCCAACTAAGTCAAATACAGAGCTGCATACGAAGGTAGCCTGTGCCCTCCCTCCTGCGCAGCACCGGACACCTGCCTGATCTCTCTGACGACAGGTAGGATTCTATCTAAGCCGATACCTAAAGATGGAATGTGTTCCTATGATGAACTTGGGGTGTGTCCTAACCTTTGCTGTACCATGACCCCTGTGATGATGTCACATGAGAGCATGGGAACATTTCCTGGAAGGGAGTCATGACTCAATGAGTGCAAACATCTGAAATGTTAAAAAAGGACATTGCCCTTCAGTAGTGCCCACATTCCTGTCCTCACTCACAGGAAGTGGGGTCCTTCTGCCCCTACTACATTTATAACAGTTGGGGTCTCAGGGCTTCTGCAGCTCATCTGACTTTCTCATAAGGGAAGGTTTGTTATTCTGAGCTATGGCAGAAGCTGAGCAGCATATTTAAGTCCTCTTTATAGCCAGAGCTCAGCTGAGTCTGAACCAGAGAAGTCAATGACAGTGCCCAGACCACTGCCTAGAGCTGGCTTTCCATTTTGAAACTCTTTATTCTTTGCATATCTTTTGTGACTGTGGTTTTACAAACTCCTTTAGTCCATAGATCTGTGTGTATGTCTCAGAGGTAAGGACTTCTGCAACAGTTCTGCGACACAAGCACCGTGCTACGAGTCCATTCGTAAAGACAAATGAGCAATGGCCCCTAGCCTGAGGCCAGCCTGGTATAAGAAGCAAATTCCAGGCCAGCCAGGAATATGTAGTGAGACTCTAAGTGAGATATCAAAAATAAAGTTTTTAGGGGCTCTGAGACTTTTCAAAAACACCCATTTTTTGAGAAAGTAGACAAGGACAGAACTTACTGGCTGACAGCCACAAGGTCTCATAGAAAAGTCCAAATATGCGTCATCATCAGCCTAAACCCTCAAAGTCTTTGAGAATGTATAAAGAAAGTTTTAGTGGACAGGTCAAGCTATACTGACCAAGATGAGTTAAGACAAAACAAAAATGACTGCTTTAGGAACAGCTCCCCTACCCCTCCCTGTACTGAATTCCAAGGAGAATGCAAATTGTCAACAACCTTACTGCCAAAGTTTCTTTCCTCTTTCTGGAAATTATACTGCTGACCAATGGTAAAATAGTAGTTCACCCCTCTCACAAAAAAGTATAAAAGATGTGTGCTTTTTTAGTTTGTGGTTTACTCTCCCTGTGAGGATGAGCAACCTCTTATGTATGGAATCAAAACCTCTTGTTATTACCGTGGTCTATCGTCTAATTGTGTTCTGTGGGTTGCGCTCCTGAGCTAAGACTCCCCGGGGTCTCACACATAAAAACAAAAAATAAAGTGAGGGCTTCCACTTAGGTTGATGGAGTGGACAAGATTCAAGAGCTCCCCTTTTTCTCATAAAGGTCTTTAGAAGACAGGGTAGGGCTGGTGATTTGGCTCAGCACGCTTTGCAAGAACAGGAGTTCAATCCCCAGAACCCACATGAGGTGGAAGGAGAGAACCAGTTCCACAAACTTGTCCTCTGACGTCTACAATTTACTATTTGGCACATAGGTGTCTCCTCCCCACAGTAATAATGAATGACTTAAATATTTATTATATACATATATACATATATATATGTATATGTGTGTGTATGTGTATAAATATATATATATATGAGCACAATGTAGCTGTCTTTCAGACACACCGAAAGAGGGCATCAGATCCCATTACAGATGGTTGTGGGCCACTATGTAGTTACTGGGGATTGAACTCAGGACCTCTGGAAGAGCAATTAGTGCTCTAACCACTGAGCAAACTCTCCAGCCCAATAATGAATGTTTTAAAAAGACAGGATAGAGGATTGGTCCAAGAGATAATATAGGAGCCAGTGATATAGCTCAGGTGATAAATGGACTTATCATTAAATTTAATGATCTGAGCTCAAGCTCTGGGATCCATACCATAGACAGAAAAAAACAACTCTTCCAGGTTGTCTTCTGACCTTCACACACTTGTTAGGCCACAACACAATCAATCTACCTACCTCCACAATCAATCAAATCAATAAACAAATAATTATAGAAACAGACAGGATGGTACATGCCTTTAATCCCAGCACTCACAAGATCAAGAGTTCAAGTTTACGCTCAGCTACTTAGGGAATCTGAGGTGAGCCTGAGAAACACAAAAGCCTGCCTCAAATAAATTAAATAATAAACAAACAAAGGGAAGCTTTCTCCTCACAATGTCTTATGTCAAATGTCAGAATGTTGAATATGTTGCTTCACAGATGGTAAAAATAAGCAAGCTGCTGTCTACACTGACTGGATATTCAGTCCCAATCCTTTCTGCTCATGCTGCTATGTAGAAAATGAGAATTTAAAATTTTTCATATTTTTAATTATGTGTGTGTGAGTGCATATGTTGACCAAGGCCAGAAGAAGGTATCGAATCTCCTGGGATAGTTGTGAGCTACCTGATGTGGATGCTGGGAACCAGAGGACTCAGGTCCTCTGCAAGAGCAGTATGCAGTCACTCTCAAAGCCATTGCTCCGGTCCCTAAAGAGAAAACTTTGAATGGAAAAAAACAACTGGTCAAATATGGCCCTACAATTTTTATCTCTTTTAGAAGTGTCTGGTGACTCACAGGTGGTGGTAACACACCCAGGGACATCAGGGTCAATTCTGTGATTACTCGAGTAACACACTAACAGGTGTGTCTGACTCCACTTTGTCCTCGAAACACAGGAAAGAGGCCGGCCACACAGTGAAGGTAGATGAAGAATGTCTGACGGATTCCAGGGAAACCAAGATGCTCTAGCCCCAAGCAGATCAATAAAAACATTGTTCAAGGACTTCATGACTCATGTCATCTGGGAAGAGAAACATTAACTACTTTAGTTATCCAAGCCCTGTGGGGAAAGGATTAAAGTCCGTGATATAAATCGAGGTGAGAGTCTGCGCGCTGACCCCACAGTGGTCCAGGAAGCTGCACTGAGCCACCACCTTTATTAAAGAGTCTTATTTCCTGAAAAGGGTTGTTTTTTAGACTTTAATTGGCTGCAATGTTTGCTGACTCCTCAGGGTGGAAAGAGATCAAGAGACGTCCCTCCTGAGTCTCTGCACCCTCTAGACAAGGTCTCTTCACCTTCGAACCATTAAAAGATTTAAAATTCTCTCCAGACAAAAGGAAAAACTTAACTCTATAATATAAAATCACTTTATTCTAATTAATTCACAAATTAAAACATCACAGACCTAGATCAGTGAGCCACTCAAACATTTGTCCGGTCCCAAACTTTACACATCTCAGTGAAGATTCTAACACAGCCGTTGTGAAGCAATGGAGCCTCATCTGCTGTTTTGCATGTTCACTATCAACTATGGTTTTATTCATTTATCTGATACAAAAAAGAAAATAATTGTCATAATTAAATCTAGAGAAGGACCATGTTCTTTGGTCGACATTCCATCCCTCCTCACTACATAGCATTACCCTCTCTTGGTCTCTCTCTCTCTCTCCCTCCAACCCTCCCTCCCTCTCTCTATTACATCCACACTTACATCTGTTAACATATATACATATGTATAAGCTAAGATCTGCATATGAAATAGAACATGTGATATTTTTCTGATATTTTCAGGTCATTAATCTTACTATATTTTACTTTCCAAGATAGTTTATTCTCCTGAAAATGTAATGGTATAAGGGTTTTTTATATTTTTTTAATAGCTGTATTCCATTTTCTGTATGTTTTTCATTTTTTGAGGGGGTATGGTTTTGTGCAATGTGTGTTCAGTTGCTGACTTCTATGCCCAGACATCTGGTTATGGGATTTGGAATATGGCATAGTCAGGCATCTCCAATCTCTATTTTATGTAAAAATGTTTCCATCACCTCTGATTGGCTAATAAGTAGCTGATCAGCTGGGCAGAAGAGAATAGGGTGAGACTTCTGATCCCAGTCAGGTGATCTAAGAAAGATGAGAGTAGAGGAGGGTCATGAGGAGAGCAAGGCAGAGAGGCCACGTGCATGGGCCGGGAGGGTTGGCCATGAGATCTTGATGAGAGAGCAGCCACAAGGACACACATGGAGTGAGCTGGGACAAGACAGATTTGGGTGAGGACCATATGACTGGGTAGTAGCAGCCTACTTGGGTTCGAATCGATCAGAATCTGCCCAATTATTAGTACTTGTAGCTTGTTAGTAAAACACCAGGTCTCTGTCTCATTTATTTGAGAGCTAAAATGGGCTGGAGCAGGCATGGAAATGCCCTGCAGTTATAGGAGAAAATGGGCATATAAACCCTTCCCCAACACATTGCATTTATGCAATTTCATTATTCATTCATCTATTGATAGACACCTAGGTTGGTTCTATTTTCTTACTGTAGTAAAAAAATAAAAACGTGTTTGTGTGTGTGTGTGTGTGTGTGTGTGTGCCGAGTAACACCATTTTACATAGATCTAGGCCTAGGTTTCTGTTTTCCATGATAGAGACCTTTTCCCAGAAATTAGGTGATCTCACTGTGGACAGGTAGCTAGTGGAGTAAAATGGTCACCCAGGCAACAGATCCTGCTTGGCAGAACAGTCTATTGCACCTGGGTAGTCCCCCACCCCATGTAATTTTTCCTACTTTTCTTTAAAAGAAATAGTTTTGGCGCATAATAAACGAGAGCTTGATCAGCACTTTAGATTTGCTCTCCTTCTTTGTGTCTCTTGTTCCCTATTCGCTAGTTTCCTCCTCAGATCTACATTGAAGACCCTGTGGGCCTTTTTTTTTGAAAGAATCTCCAAACTGATCTTCATAATGAACATATTAATTGCACCAGCAGTAAATAAGGGCACCTCTTTACTTACGTTCTTTCTTAAGATTTTTCTTTCAGGTTTATTTTTTAAACAATGATTACTATACATACTTGAATTTTTTAATTTTAAGATTTTTTTTTTTTTTTTTTACTTATGAGTATGTGTCTGTTTGAGGGTATACCTCCTGTGCAGCTGTGCTCAGAGGATGGAAGAGGACACTGAATTCTGTGGGGTATGAATGAAAATGGTCACCATGTGTTCCTTTGATTAAACATTTAGTCCCCAGTTGGTGGAGCTGTTTGGGAAGGATTAAGATGTGTGTCCTTGCTGACAGAATTTTGTCACTGGGCATGGGTTTTGAATTGCTATTTGAATTGCTTCTCTCTACTTCTTTCTTGAAGTTCAGGATGTGAGCCCTTATCTGCTACTCCAACACCATGCCTGCTTGCCTACTGCATACAGCATCACAAGAGGACCTTGGATCAACTGGGACTGGAGTTACAGATGTTTGTAAGTTACCGTGTAGCTGCTGGCAACTGAACCTGGTCCTCTACAAGGAGACCCAGTGTTGTCAATCACTGAGCCATCCCTCAGACCCCAACATTTAAGTTTTGATGTTATGAAGACAGGGTTAAGATAATGGGAGAGGATAGAGTGGTTGCTCAGTGGTTATAAGCTGATACTGCTCTTGCATAGGACCTTGGCTATGATCTCAGCACCCACATTAGAAGGCATACAAATGCCTGTAACTCCAGTTCCAGATGATTCAATGCCCTTTTCTGACCTTTGTGTGCACTGCACACATGTGATACATGTACAGACAAGCAGACACACACATACAAGTAAATACATTATTTTCAAGATTTATTTTATTTTATATATATGAGCACTTTCCCTGTACATATTTATCTGCACCACATGCATGCCTAGTGCCCATGGAGCTCAGAAAAAAGTGTGGGTGTTGTGTGTAGCTTTTTGTTAGCCCTCCTAAGCTCTATGAAGGGGTTACACTACCAGTCCCTACCTAGCTTCCCTTGAATCATCGAATAAAAGGCACACACTCAGTTGTTCATTTTCACTTTGCCTTTTTAGCAGAATTGCTGGGTGCTACTATCTCCTGCCTGAAAAAAAAAAAAAAAAAACATGTCTTTATCATTACTTTTAGCTCAGCTCCTCCCACCTGCCTTAACTTAGTTGATCAGTTGAATCTAGTCCCTAAACATCACTGACCACTCGCCTATAGGAGCAGCCACAGCCGATTACTCCTCTTGAGACCTCATATGGTTGCCTGGTTTTCCTCTCTCCAAAGCATGCCAAACTCCCTCTCTCTTTCCTTGCATCTGCCTTTTCCTCCAGGAATCTGGAAGTCCTGCCTGTACCTTCTGCCCAGCCATTGCCCCATGGCTTCCTTTACTGACAGATCAAGAATCAATTGGGGAATAGGACCTCAGCATCAGAACTACTCTTACATCTTGTATCCCCTAGAACTGGAGTTACAGATGGCTGGATCCTAGGCCCTCTGGAAGAGCAACCAATTCTTAACTTGCCAAGCCATCTTTCCAGCCCCTTTATATATCTTTGAATTTTGAAAAAAAATGGAGAAGTAGAGCTAGGAAGATGGTTTGGCTAGTACAGTATGTGCTATACAAGCATAAGGACCCCCATGTTGTAGACAAGGGATGACATCCAAATACCTTCTAGGTCTGTGTGATCTGGTTGGAATACAGACACACCTTTAATCTCAGGAGATAGATGCATACAGATCTCTGAGTTCAAAGTCAGTCAGTTGAGTTTAGTCAGTCAGCACAGGAAGCAGTGCAATAGAGTTTAGTTCAGTTCCATTCAGTTTGTGCAGCAGAAGCAGTTGAAACCAGAGAATAAGAAGGAGCTCAAAAGGGCTGGAGAGATGGGTCAGTCATTAAGAGCACTGACTGCTCTTCCAGAGGTCCTGAGTTCAATTTATAGCAACCACATGGTGTTTGTAATGGGATCTGATGCCCTCTTCTGCAGTGTCTGAAGACAGTAACAGTGTAGTCGTATACATAAAATAAATAAGTAAATATTTTTAAAAAAAAGGAGCCAGAAAATTAGAAGAAACTGTCAGTCAGCCTTAATTTGAAGCCAAGCAGAGCAATTCAGTGAGAAGTTGAGAAAAGCCAGATTGAATCAGTCAGCTTGGAGAGGAGTTTGAGCCACAACAGCTGAGTTGAACCAGCCAGCCAAAGTTCAGAAAGAACTTGAAAGTTTAATCAGCAGAAACCCTCTGAGATGACAATTAGATCAGTTGAATAAAAGATACTTTTACACAGTGCAATACCCAGAGCCATGTAAAATCCAAAAGAGAAGAGAAATGGCTCAACAATTAAGAGTACTGGATGCTCTCTCAGAGGACTTGGCTTCTTCTGGCCTCCATGGGTACTAGGCACACAAACACTACACAGACATGTATGAAGGCAAAACACTCATATATACACATTTTTTAAATGCTAGAAGGGATTACATGGAGATGCACACATGTAATTCATCACAAGCTAGGTAGGGACAGGAGATTCCCTGGGGCTTACTGGACAATCATCTTATGCAATGGTATTTGGGAGGGTTCTAAGCCCTTTGCTCCCAATAACTGCAGAACATTTCTATACCTGCTCTAGCCCATTTTAGCTCCTGAATAAAGGAGATGGAGACCTGGAATTTTTATTAAAGAACTGTTGGCATTATGCTAGGCAGGTTCTGAGCTATTCTAGCCCTCTAAGGCTGCCTGTTTCCCAGACATGTGACCTTTTACCTTCAAACTGAGTCTTGCTTTGGCTCACTATGTGTGTCCTCACGGCTGTTCTCTCATCTAGACTTCATGGCGAATCCTCCTGGTCCATCCATATGGGCTCTCTACACCTTCTTATCCTTGTGGTTCTTCTCTCCTTTCTGGTCTCCTTTAGGACCCCCACACTGGGATCATAAGTCCTGCCCTATCTCTTCAGCCCAGCTAACTGATCAGCACTTTTCTTAACCAATCAGTGGTAATGGAAATCAATTTCTATATAACATTAAGACCAGAGATACTTAACCACATCATCTTCTGGACTGTAAACAAATGTTTGGGCACAGAAATCAACATTTGAATACACAGTGCACAAAACCATCTCCCACATTTCTTAGTCTAATTAATTTCAGACTCTTTAAAGATCCAGTCTGAGGAAACAAGGTAAGAGCCTGGCAGTGGTGGCATGTACCTTTAGTCCCTTGGCAGGCAAAGGCATGCAGATCTCTGAGCTCAAGGCCAGCCTGATCTACAGGATAAGTTCCTCGATACCCATGGCTACAAAGAGAAGCCCTATTTTAAAAACAACAGCAACAACCAGTACAAGAAAGAATTTCCAAGTGGCTTTTCAGGGAAAGGCCTTTGCTAAGCAAGCCTGGTACCAGCAGATCAGTCCCCGAACTCACATGAAGGCAAAAGAATTGATTCCACAAAGTCATCCTCTGACCTCCACACATGTATACATGAGCAGACATGAACTGTGCATACACTGAAATTTCTGGTAGAAAATAAATCACAGATAATAATGGAAGTGTATGTCAGGGTTCTCCAGAGTGGGCTCAGGTGAAAGGCTAAGGCAGACTCGTGAAGGAACACTTAGCTGAAGCACACATAGGAGAGAGGATGTTTTGCTAAAGCAAGCACATGAAAGGACATGTGATAAAAAAAAATTCCTTGCTAACAGCATGCATGTATTTGTCTACCTTACATTGCGTAGTTGAGCTGCATTTGTCAGGACACCATAGAGAGAAATGAACCAAAAAACTTCTGGTGATGTGCTGCAATTTCTTGCCACTTCTGGGGACTCGGGCTGATTGGATGCTGAGACAAGACTTGTGCTGAGGCAAGGCATGTGGAGGACACGTGATGTTTGGAGGGTATAAAAGGACTCCATGGAGTGACGGAGACAGAGCTTGGCTTGCTGGTACAGCTCACTGTGCAACACTTGTGGGTCTTGCGTCTTCACTGATCTTCACTTTCCTGAGAGAGGCACATCTGGTGTTCCTGCTCGCTGAGGTGGAGGCCTGGCTGTCTCTCTGCTGATCATGTCACCACTGTTGCCAACTTGTCTCTACTGAACTGACTGTTGGTGTATTGTGTGGTATTTACAAGTGAATCGAGTTGCCACTACCTGCTAACACGTGACCTGAACTGCTGTTGTCCAGACAACACAGATGGGAGTTGCTCCAGAAACTTTTCTAAACAGGTCCACTTCCCCCGTATTCTTTCTTTCCCACTACCTCTGGTGGGTGGTGGGCTACAAGGAAGGTTAACGCTTTTAAGAACCATCATTAAAAGTAGGATTTGAAAAAAATTAAAGTTATACTCCTCCCTCCCTCTCCTCTCCCCCTCTCTCTCGAGTTGCTTGACCTCATACATACTTTGACAATATTTTCTAATGTTCTGACTCCTTTCCATTCTCTGGCTCATTAGGTTGTCACCTGTATCTAGCTTCTACCTGTCTCTGTAAAACTCTCCTGATAAAATTGCCTCGTTTTTTCCCCTTTCTGTGCCCTCTTAAATAGTTTTTCTTTCCTCTCTCATGAGAGTTGGGCATATCCTATTCTGTCAAATCTTTCTCTGATTTATCACTTTATCTGCCATTCAATTAGACATCAGTTTCAAACTAGCTTTACCTTCACTGTTTGGGATGAAAGGCATGCCTCTATTCCAGCCAGAGGGATTAAAGGTGTGTGCTAAGGCTAAACCACACCATAACTATTTTTAGTCAGGTTTTTCTTTTTGATCACACAATCTCAGGATCACAGTGTGATCAAATATCCTGCAACAATGGGTGGCTATGGTCTGGATATCACTTTCTGTGTTCCACAACTATGTTGTTCATCAGATACTGCTCCTGAGGTGATCATTAGAGATACATTTGTGTGCTCCAGGCTTCTCTGCTCAGATCTTTTCTTATTCTCAGGTCACATTTGGGAGATTACACAAACACCCAAATATGAGGGTCAGGGGAGCAGGACAACCAGAAGATGCTAGCACGTCTTCATGGAAGTCTTGTGCTCAGGTGTAAAGATGTTCCCCTCTGTAGCTGTCTTTTGACAACGTTGTGAGTTCTTTCTTCCACCCTTCTGCATCCCCCTTTTCACCCTAGATAAGAGAGAGAAAAAGGACAGACAGAAAAAAGAAAGACATCCCTGGATAAATTCAAGGGTCAGAAATGGGGTAAAGTTATTGTTAGACAACTTTCTGCTGCTCGGGGCATTGAGTTCCCTGGAGCAACATTGATCTTTGCAGTCAGGATACCTAATTGCTTCTTGTTGTTTCTTCTTTGCACATGACTACTTAACGAACTGTGACCATCAGTGTAGGAGGTTGGGCTGGTGCTGCTCGTAGTCAAATGCCAAATTCTGTACCCCAAGATCTGGTTGCTTCAGGACAGCAGGTCCTTACCTAGGCCAGCTTTTGCCGTGCAAACCTTGCCCCCAAGTTATCCATGATTGGTTAATAAAGATGCCTACAGCCTGGCCTGGGCAGAAGAGAGGGGACAGAGCAAAGGATTCTGGGTTTAGGGGTCTCAGGAGAGTGAGAGGGAAGCATGGAGGAATTAGAAGGAAATAGTCCCAGGAGCACATGGCCATCAGAACCTGCCTGTTGGAGAAAGAGTGGCCAAGGGGAAACACGTCCAGTGATAACTTGGGTTATTGACAGGAAAGTAGACAAAAATGGAATAGCAGGTTGATATCTGCCCAGCGCTACAGACTTATTATAAATATAAAGGTTTTTGTGTCTTTTATTTGGGAACTATATGATCTAAGTGGGATTTAAAGAAAAAACAAAAAAAAAAAAAGTAAAATTTACTCAACACAACAGCAATGAACAACAACCAACTTCTTTTGGGGGCTAGTATTTATATACCCGCTGAAAAGTCCCCACAATTCCAAACATCACACCATCACAGACGCTTTTTTCAGCTGACAGAATCATGCCTCTGCTAGAGCATGAGGTAAATCAGTCAGTTGTTTAAGTTAGTCCACAGCAGCCCTACACCCCCACACTTGGGGTTAAAGCAAAAACACATTCTTAAAATATTCCTATGATTTTTCCTAAAATTCCAAATTTTTTACTATATTTCTCTGTAACTTAAAAATTTTTTAATAATTATTTATTTTATGTATATGAGTACACCTTAGCTGTCCTCAGACACACCAGAAGAGGGCATCAGATCCCTTTACAGATGTAAAAATCCCATTACACCATGTGGTTGCTGGGAATTGAACTCAGGACCCCTAGAAGAGCAGTCAGTGCTCTTAACCACTGAGCCATCTCTCCAGCCCTATTCCTATGTTTTCTCCCAAAATTCCAAAATTTTCACTAATTTGTACCTATAATTTTTTCAAAACCTATTTTTAATGATGGTTCTTACAACTTTTAATTTCCTTTTTAGCCCATCACCCACCAGAGGTAGCAGGAAAGAAAGAATGTGGAATAAGTGGACCTGTGTAGAAAGGTTCTTTGGAGCACCTCCGTCTGTGTTGTCTGGAAATCGGCAGCTCAGTTCACAGGTCAGCAGCAGCAACTCTACCAACTTGCAAACACTTCACAGATTCACCAGCAGTCCAGTTTGGGTAGAGTTGGGTTAGCAAACAGGAATCAGCAGTGGTGGCATTACCTAGTAAAGACAGCCAGGCCTTGGCTCGAGTCAGCAGGAGTGACCCAGAGGGACACCAGGAGAGGTTCTCAGCTGTTCCTCTCTCAGCAAAATGAAGATCAGTGAAGAGGTGAGACCAACAAGTGTTTCACAGCAAGCTCTACACGCAAGCCTAACTCAGCCTTTGCCACTGTCCAGTGAGTCCTAAAGGCCTTCCAAACATCACGTGTCCTCCACAGAGCTTGCCTCAGCACGTGTCTGTCTCAGATGACATCAATCTGCCAATCAGCCCGGGTCCTTGAAAGTCGCAAGAAACTGTAGCACACCACCAGGAGTTTTTTGTATGTTTGTTTGTTTGTTTTGTTTGTTTTTTTAACCCATGAAGCTGTTTGATTAAGTTGTTAGCAATTTAGAACACCAGTTTGTGAGGATACATCCCATTTGTCAGCAAGAACTGAGATCACAGGTAGCCCTGGAGCTGAGGAAAGGCTTTAACCTGTGGCAAAATCTGCGAGTCCAGTTTACTGATCAGCCTTTTGCTGTTCTGTAATCTCGAATTTCTCCTTCTCTATGTCAATATCTCGCCCTCCTGATGCCTGGGCTTGTGCAGCTGCTTCTTCTTGGAGTAAGTGTCAGTCAGGTGTTTGGGGATTTTAACCTCACTGATATCTACTTTTGTAGAGGTGGCGATGACAAAATTCTGGTGTGTTCTGCGTAGAGAAACTCGGTTGAGGGCAAGAGGTCCAGTCACAGGTAGCAAGCCACTGCCCAACTGCTTCAGGAAAACCACTCTCTTGCCCCTGTGGCGCCCGGCGAGGATGATCAGGACAGTCCCAGGAGCGATGCTGGAGCGCAGCCTGCTCACGGGCTGACTGAAGGGCTTCTTGTCGTGGCTCAGTAGCTTCTGAGGCACATCTTCTGTAGGATAAGACCTAGGCATTTTTCAAAGCTTCACCATCCGGGTGCCACCGTTCTTGTCCCCACCAATTGTTTTTGTGACAGTAGCAAGGACCTTCTCCTTTTTCTTCTTTTTTTCAACCTTGGTCTTGGCAGCTGAGTATTTCCTTTTGTACAAGGCCTTTCTGGAATACACAGCCAATCGAGAGTACCTGCCAATTCCTCTAACCAGGACAGGGTTTCGGCTGCAGTGGGGCTTCGCCTTTAACCTTAGGGTTACCCTTTTTGGCTGCACCAGGGGGCCGGGTCTTGGAGGCAGGAGCATCCCCGCCAGCCTTCTTGGCCGCAGATTTCTTTTTCTTTGTATCAGGCTTCTCTGCCTTTTCACCCACCATCTTGCAAGATGGGAAAGAGAACTAAGGCAGCAGCTTCTGGCCTATATCCACCAGAAGTTTTTTTGATGCATTCCTCTCTGTGGAGTCACAACAAATACAGCTCAACTACACACTGTAAGGCAGACCAATACATGTGTGTTGTTAGCTAAGAATCCTTTATTATGTGTCCTTTCACATGCTTGTTTTAGCATAACATCCTTTCACTGTGTCTGTTTCAGCTAAACGCTCCTTCATGAGTCTGCCTTAGACTTTCACCTGTGTCCACTTCAGTGAAATGTGCCTCCACTTGTTTGCCCCAGCAAAACACCATTCAACTGACTTTTCAAAGCACCCTTACATTTCCAATTCACTCTTCTGTTATAGAAGCTGGACTAGATATGGAGAGAGAATGTGGAGGAGGTCACAGTCAGAGGGACATCTGGTCTACCTTAGCCCAGAATGAGGTGGCACTCTTCTAATGGAAACAAGGAAGAGAAACTTGGATGTTGGATAAGCACTCTACCCGACCATTCCACCTGATCTGTGCTCAGGGAAACTAGATGCCCATAGAGCATTCATTCATGGACTCTCTCCACTCCCTAGAGTAAGCTATGTCACTCAAGGAGTTCTATGAGGTCACAACGGTAGGTAGCACTGAGGATGACCCCAGATAAAGATGTGAACTGTACTGCAGTGAGGACAGACGGCCCCTCCATGGGCTGGGAGCAAGCCTATGGGGTCTTTCTTCAGAAGTACTTTCATGCTCTCCCCCAAGGGTGCTCATACTTCAGCTTTAGAAAGCATGTCACCAGTCCTGCCTGAAAACGGAGGAAGAAGCCAGGAGACAGGAGAATGAACTCGGGCGGTCCAGTACTATGTTTCCTTGTTGCTTACTTACTGGTTCGTTAGCAGCTTCCATTTGCTTGTTCTGTCAGGGCTCCATGGCCATCAGAGATTACCTCTCATTAGCCACCTATCTGCCTCACTGCCTCTTGGGGTCCCTGACTCCCCTGATATTACAAGTTCAAAAGCAGCCATTGACTCCTCCTCCTCAGACCTCACAGCTGTACTGATGGTCTCCTGTGCTGTCTCTCCAATCCCCAGGAGCTGTCCCAGTTTCTCTGTCCCTTAAGCCATGGCATCTTTATAGATTTCTCTCCTGTAGCACACCAGAAACCTTCTGGGCATTCTTAGTTCGCTGAACCTGGAGGCTGAGATAGTACAGCACTGGGTTGGAGACATCCATGCCCCAGGAGATGTCCAGGACTCAGCTACACTGCTGAGACTGGGCTAAAAAGCCATTTGGTAAAATAGTATAAAAAGTCAATATTCCCTGTGAGAAACTGAAATTGCTTTGCAGCCTTGCTAAGCTCAGCTCTGGGATCTAAGGAATAACCAGATGGGCCTCCATAGTAAGTCTGCAGGGGAAAGTGATGGGCAGAGCCCAGGGAAAGGAAGGCAATGAGAGCCAAGGAGTTCGGCCACAAGGGGTCTGAGTATGGGTCTCAGTCAACTGGCAGACTAGGGTCCCTCCAATAGGACACGGTGAGCCAATAGCAGACTAGAGCAGCCATCCTGTGCACCCCCTGTCCCCGTCACTTGTGTGACCCTTATGCTGGGAGAAAATTCTTCTGGTAATTTCTGCCCTAGCTGGGGTTTGTAACAAGGACTACTTCCTGATTATTTTGGGCCCAACTGAATTATCTAAGGATTGGAGAAGCCTGTGCTCCCAGGGAGATAACAAGAGTGCTGGGGTGAAGCTCTGTGAGAACTAAGAAAAGTGAAGAAGCCACCTGCACTGTGTTTGGACTTCTCCTCCTGAACCAGGCAATTTCACTTCTGACCATAGAGGGTCCCAGAAAAGACTTCCTGATTACTTTCCTGTGCGTGCGTGTGAATGTATAGACTTTAGAGCCAGTTCCCAAGAGCTCCCAGTCACACAGCCATGTTCCTATTCTGTCAGTGGGATCAAGGGCCCCCTCAGAGCAATGACTGCAGAGGCGCTGGGCAGGAGAAAAGCCTGGGAATGACTGGAGATATATGGCACAGTGCCAGTGCTGGCTGGTTTTGTGTCACCTTGACACAAGCTGGAGTCATTACAGAGAAAGGAGCCTCCACTGAGGAAATGCCTCCATGAGATCCAGCTGTAAGGCATTTTCTCAACTAGTGATCAAAGCAGGAAGGGTCTATTGTGGGTGGTGCCATCCCTGGGCTGGTAGACCTGGGTTCTATAAGAAAGCAGGCAGAGCAAGCCATGGGAAGCAAGACAGTAAGCAACATCCCTCCATGGCCTCTGTATCAGCTCCTGCTTCCTGACCTGCTTGGCTTCCAGTCCTGACTTCCTTTGGTGATGAACAGCAATGTGGAAGTGTAAGCTGAATAAACCCTTTCCTCCCCAACTTGCTTCTTGGTCATGATGTTTGTGCAGGAATTGAAACCCTGACTAAGACAATGCCCTTGTCACTGTTCTTGGGACAGCTCAGCAGGGAGGAAAAATGCCCCAAATGAGATAGATCCCCCTTGGGGGTCAGGATAGAGCCCTATGGGATCATTCCTTGAGCAGAGCTGCAGGCTCCTCTTACCAGCTCCGCCCTCTATCTGACTCCTCCCACTAGCCACACCCTCTACCTGGCTTTTTCCACATGCCTCACCCTCTTTACCTGGCTCCTGGGGTCTTTGCTGGTTACTCAGTCTTCTACTTCTTCACCAAATGACTTTGTGAAGGCCAGTCGTTTCCCTCTGTTTTTCCTCAGTCAGGTGGAGAATGTGACTGCAAACCTTTTATCTCTCCTGGGATTGAAAAGGGCAAGGAACCAGCATCTCTTCCAGATCAAGGCGTCCGCAGCAGTGTTGAGACCTGGTAGACAACCCCCTCCCCGTGTCTATCCACGTCAAGGACAAGGCTAGGCTGTCTTGGGAGAGTGAGCAAAGGGTTCCAGTTGTGCGATGGAATTTCACACAGCCTTTAGGAATGGAAAGAAAGACCAGAGAGGAACTCAATGCTGGTGTAACATTAAGTGCAAAGTCAGGTTTTGGAGACTCAGGTGTTTGACATAAACATGAATATTCTGTTGAGTGGAAATAAGCCACTAGAGCCCTTGCCATCATACAGCAATTGTGGATTTAATCTTATATGCTTTCCAAACTTCCTAGTGTAGTTTACACAGTTTTTACTGTTATAGTGGGGGCAGAGGCAGGGTGTGATGGTGCTGGCCTTGGCTTTGAAATCTCCGAACAATTCTGTTTTAAAATACTTTTTTTTTTTTTTTTTGCGGGATGGGGACTCCAGAACCAAGAACAAACAAAAGAAAGGAATGCTTGTTCACCGGGGGTGGGGGGGGTAGGGGGGGTGGGGGGGTGGGGAATAAAGTCCCTACAGGAAGCAAGGGCCACTGAAGCCTCTGCACACTGCAATCTGTATCCAGCTCCCTAGAGGGAGATGAAACCTGACCCCAGGTTCAACTTCTAAGGGACCTGGTGCTTCTCTGGGACAGCTGGCCGCCTGGGGGCACAAGAGGACCCATAGCCATGGAAGAGGTCCTCTTTGTCCCTGACAATTAGCATGTGGCTGGCAAGTGTACACTTCCTGAGACTCTGAGAGAACAGAGAAGTGGCCTCAGTGCTAGAGGAAGAAGACACACACACACTCCCGTCCCTCTCCTGACTTTAGTAATCTTGGTGCTGCAATGTTACAGGTGAGGAACATCGGAAGGACAGGCTGTAGGGCCTTGTAGTGTGAAAGACAGATTCTTGTGAGCGAGGGGTAGAACCCAATGCAGCCCAGCCATTTGTAGGTGCAGATCGTGGTAGAAGCAGACACTATGTGGGAGATGAACAACTCCCCACCCCAACCCAGGCAGGGGTCGTTGAAGGCAGGTCCTGGGGGGGGAGGGGCTGTGGTCAAGGGTGGAAGGGGTGGGGGAGACAAGCCACATAAGGCAAGCTGCTTACCTGCATCAGGTTTGCAGATAGGGGTTGTTTGTTTGTTTGTTGTCCCAGTGAAGCCTGGATCCTGGTCCTGGTAGGTTGGCTTGGTCCATGTCAGAAGTGGGAACTGAAGCAGTGCCCCCTGCCCCCACCCCTGGCCAGGAGTCTTAAGTCCCAATTGGAAAGGGCTGAGAGGTATTTGTTTGGGGTTCAGTCTGGTGCCCTCTTTCCCCTCTCTCCAGGGCTACCCCGTGTGGGTCAGCTTATACCTACTTGGTTGCTGTCTTCCCCCATCCCATTTATCTGTCTGTCTGTCCATCTGTGTGCGAGTGTAGGCACATGCGCATCCCACAGAGGACAGCTTACAGAAGATTCTCTCCTCCGGCTATGTGAGTCCCTAGCATAGAACAAGTCATTACGTTTTGCAGCAAAGGCCTTTACCTCCTGAGCCACCTTGCCTGACCTCAACTTGACATCTTGTGTTAGTGTATCCCTGCTCCTCCTCCCTAACTCACAGAGACAACGTTGTGTTGGAGGAAAAAAGGATGATTGAGGCCCAGCTTGTCCTCAGAGGCAAGATTTTCCTGCCTTGCACCCCCAAATGTTGGGGACAGCTGGCCTGGAACTTGCCATGTAGCCCAGGCTGTCCTCAAACCTATGGAGTTCTGACTGCTTTTGTTTCTCAAATGCTAGGATTAAATGTCCACCACACCTGACCCCAGCCTTGATTGGTTTTGTTTGTTTGTTTAATGAAGAGCTGGGGTACAGTTTAGCAGTACAGTGTCTGCCTAGCATGTCCTTAGTTCTGGGTCCACCACACTTTAGAAGACAGAACAATGTTTTATTTATGAAGAGTTTACCTCTGAGGAGGGACAGGAGAGCAACCCCAAAGGGTCCCCTCCCTCCTCCGGAACAGACATGGCTCCTGTAGTGACACCTACACTTGTTAAACCACTTTGTTTATCTATGACAGCTGTAACAAATGACCACAGACCTCCTGGTGTAACACAAACCCCTTGTTCTCCCATACTCTGGGCATGGCAGTAGACTGACAGCGGGCTGACACCAGGCTCGCCGAGAGAGGGTCCCCAGGAGTCTTTAGCCCCAGCTGGAAGGGACTGAGGGGTCCATGGGAGCCTCAGCCTGGTGCCCTCTCTCTTTTTAGATCTATCCTGGTGCAGGTGGGCTTATTCCTCGGTCATTGTCATTCCCCAGGCAGGACCTTTGCCCTTCCTTCCGATGTCTCAGACCCTTTCTCTGTCCATTACAAAGCTGTAACAGCATCTCTCCTATCTACTTCCATTGAAGCATCTCCAGTCCCAGCCTGCCTCTCCTGCTTCTTCCTCACAAAGATTCTCTTATGAAGATCCTGGACCATTCCTAGCTCCTGAGCTTGATTCCATCTGCCATCTGCAGAGCCTCTTTGCAGTGCTAAGCATCTGGGGGTTAAGACCAGGGCATCAAGGCCCTTATTCAGCCAACTCAAATAGGAACACCAGCTCGATTGGAGGAAGAAATCACTCCTGCTCTTACCCCTGGGAAACATGGCTGAAGGGGTGACCAGACACTCCAGAATATCATAGATGTCTCAGAAAAACATGGTACATTATGTTTATGTGGGTGTGGTAATAGATGAGTATGGTTTGTTCATTTGTTCGTTTGGTTGGTTTTTGAGACAGGGTATCTCTGTAGTCCTGACTTTCTTGGAACTCCCTCTGTAGACCAGGCTGGCCTTGAATTCAGAGATCTGCCTGCCTCTGCCTCCCGAATTCTGGGACTAAAGGCATGCATCACCATTGCCCAGCTAGATGTGGCTTTTAAATTATGAACTCATATAATGTAGGATTGTAAGTGAAGTTCATGAGAGGAAGATGGAGCCAAGAATTCGATTTCTCTATCATAGATCCAAAACTGATGTCAAGGGAAAAAAGACATGGAAGGCAGACATAGATTCTATTAGCCATGTACCATGAGCTGGGGTCAGGGCACCAGCCACAGACAGACACACAGCCACACACTGACACACAGCAATATATACCACATATCACACATACATAGATACACACACACTACATACAAACAACAATATACAAACAATGTACACAGCACATACAAACACATAACAATGCACATATACAAGTCACAGACATACAGGCAAAATACAGACACATACACATAGACACAGACACCTGTCTACCACAGTACAAAATACATGGTTGCACACATTACACACAAACCACACTCACCATATGGACATACACATAAACGATACACAAAAATACAAATACATGTCATATACACAGGCACACACAGAAAAATATCCCCAAATTTGATAAGAAAAATTGTTAAAAGGGAGAAATGGCCAAGGAGATGACCCGAGGTCAGGACACGTGCCACCAAGCCTGAAGAACTCTGACTTCCATCCCCAGGATCCACATGATAGAAGGAGAGAGCCAACTCAGTTGACCTCTGACTTCTACAGGCTTAGCATGGCACACATGTGCCCCTACCCACCCAAATATAAATAAATAAGATGTAAGATAAAGCAGAATAAATGTACTTTTTTTTTTTTTTTTTTTTTTTTTTTTTTTTTTTTTTTTTTGCTTTGGGGGTTTTTGTGTTTTCTGCTTGGTTTTGAGGCAAGGTTAGGCTCTGGCTTAGCTGGTGATAGCTTTAAATTCTTAATCCTTCTGCCCCTGTTTGCTCTCTTAAGTGCTGGAAATAGTCTACGATAAAGACAAATCTGACAATCTGACAAAGTGTGAAAGGGATGGAGTCGGATACATTGTGTCCCCCCAGAACATAATGCTCAAGTCTTAACCAGCACCTGGGATGGTGACCTTATTTGGAATCGGCCTTGGCTGATGTGGTCAAGCTAAGATATGGTGGCACAGAGTTAGAGGGTGGGTCCTAAGAGCAGCACTTGGTGTCCTTTTAAGGAGAAGGGGAATGGGACACCGAGACTGAGGAACAGGAGAGAATGCCTTGTGACTGAGAGGCAGAGTAAAGTGACACAGACCCTTCGCTAAGGAATGCTAAGGCTGCTGCTCGGCTCCAGGGCTCTACCACTCCCTCGCTTGGACGTCTGGCCTCTGGATCTTATATGGTGGCTGTATAGTGCCAAATTTACTAGGAAATCAACCTAGGAGGGATGGGGGAAGGGAGGGTTGTCACAAAATCAGACTGATGTGTGAAACCAGAGTATAAAGAGTGGGGTGAAGATTCAGGTCTAACCTAAGCCACCATCTTTCAAGCCTGAGATAGAACTGAGGGAACAAACCCACAGGACACCAGGAAGTATGGAAGATGCCCTCACCAACTGTTCTGAAAAACAAAAAACAAAGGAAAACAAAGAGAGTTTAATGCCAGAAGCAAAAGAAGCCAGTGACGCACATGCAGAGTCCATGTCCCTGAAGAGGAATGACAAGAGCAGTTAGCAGAGACCTCAGTCCCAGTTAGAAAGGGTTCACGGACACACAATGGTACTAAAGAGATAGATGTATCACGAAGACAGGATCTGGCTAGCGCAGGCTGTTCTTGAACTCAAGGACAGCCTTGAGTTCCTTGCCTCTGCCCCTGCCCCGTCCCTGCCCCTGCCCTTGTCCCTGCCCCTGCCCCTGCCTCTGTCCTGGGAGTATAGGTGTGTGCTAGCAAGCTTGGCAAGATATTGTAAAACCAGGAGGGGACTCCACTGGGCAAAGAAGACTGAGGAGGAGACAGAGTGAATAAATGAGTAAGAGTTTTACAGAGGAGCCCTGGAAGGGTGGACAGGGGTCTGTGGGGGTGAAAGAGCTTGGTACGAAGACAGCCCAGCTTGTGAGATGGACAAACAAGAAGTGTAGATCAGAACTCTCATGAGTCTGGAGGGTGTGAAAGTCACACAGCCATATCTCTGCCTTCTGGCAACCTGAATAAAGGCACCAGGATTTCTGGTACAATTATACCAGGAAAATAAAATGTAGGCTCAGAAGATGAGCAAGTACAGTTAAATTTTAGTTCTTAGTAAGTCAAATGACTTTGACCTGTGGTGTGTGTGTGTGTGTGTGTGTGTTGGTGGAAAATAATTATGCAAGAGGCTGGGAATGTATATTAGTTGGTAGAGTGCTTGCCTAGTATGCATGAAGACTTGGGTTCCACCTCAGTGCCACATAAACTGGGTGTGGTGGCACATACCTGTAATCCCAGCTGTCTGGAGGTTGAAGTAGAAAATCCGGGAATCCAAGGTCATTCTCAGCTACATAGCAAATTCCAGACCAGTCTGAGCTACAGGAAGCCGTGCCTCAAAAAAGAAGGGGTAGGTGGAGGGCTGGGCTGGGGTGGAGGGCTGGGAATAGCTTAGTTGGTAAAGTGCTTACTTTGTATATCCCAGGACTTGAGTCTAATCACCAGAATACATGAAAAGGTAGAGTCAGAGATAAGTGGGTTCCCAGGGCTTAAAGGCTAGCCAGTGTATCTGTTTGGCAAGTTCTGAGCCAATGAGAGACCCCATCTATCTATCTATCTATCTATCTATCTATCTATCTATCTATCTATCTATCATCTATCTATCTATCTATCATCTATCATCTATCTATCTATCTCTATCTATCATCTATCTATCTATCATCTATCATCTATCTATCTATCATCTATCTATCTATCTATCTATCATCTATCAGCTATCTATCTATCTACCTATCTACCTATCTACCTACCTACCTACATATCTATCTATCTATCTATCATCTATCTATCTACCTATCTATCTATCTATCTATCTATCTATCTATCTATCTACCTATCTACCTATCATCTATCTATCTATCTGTCTATCTATCTATCATCTATCATCTATCTATCTATCTATCTATCATCTATCATCTATCTATCTATCTATCTATCATCTATCTATCATCTATCATCTATCTATCTATCATCTATCTATCTATCTATCTATCTACATATATATACATGTATATATTAATACATATGTATTAAAATGGACTGTGTTTGAGGAATAATACCAGAGGTTGTAGTCTTAGGGTTTCCATTGCTGTGAAGAGACACCATGACCATAGAAACTCTTACAAAAGAAAACATTGAATTGGGGCTGGCTCACAGTTTCAGAGGTTCCGTCCATTATCATCATGGCAGGAAGCATGGCAGCCTGCAGGCAGACATGGTGCTGGAGGAGCCAAGATTCTACACCTTGAACTGCAGACGGCAGGAGCCTGTACACTGCACTCAGTGTGGCTTAAACATAGGAAACCTCAAAGCTGGCTCCCACAGTGACACACTTCCTCCAACAAGGTCACACCTCCAAGACACCACACCTCCTCATAGCGCCACTCTCTGTGGGCCAAGCATTCAAGCATGTAGGTCTGAGGTTTTCACCACCTGGCCGCTGGGCTGTCAGAACACCACTTAGGGAGGTGAAATGCAGGCCACTAGTCTGTGTTTCTTTCTCGCTGCTCAGGTGCTGGCTCCTGGGGTGCCTGCATCCCACTCAGGGGAGATGAAACACAGTCTAAGATGGGGGCCCCAGCCCGTGTTTCTCCAGTGAGAAACAGTGGGGACTGTGGTTCTTAAACTCCTGGCTCTGTATGACAAAGGCCTCCCCCCTCCCCACCCTTCATGGTGGTCTCTGATGGAGACAGTCCTTTCTTATCCAAACTGCTTTGTTCATGGTGGATGAGAAACATACCCCTTTTGCAGGGAGATAGCTCATTAGCATGGAGAACTCTAGGCTCTGTGCTACATGACTGGTTCCCACGGTGCTCTTAGTGGGGGTGTCGTGGTCACATGCTCTAGGACAGGAATCTGGTAAGGCGCTAGTTCGAACTCCTGCCATTCCCAATTGTGAGTTTTATCATGAGTTTTACTGGGGTTCTGAATGTTGCTACTTACTTTACCAGTTCTTCTGTCTGGTGGCACAGGTCACTGCCCCTCACAAACACATGACTCCATGGGGACCATTCCTATTCCAACCACTAGAGTTGTCCTCTGACACCCCTTACACACATGTACCTGCACATGCTCACACACACATACACATGTTCATGTGCACATGTACATATACACTCACAGAGAGAGAGAGAGAGAGAGAGAGAGAGAGAGAGAGAGAGAGAGAGAGATGCACATGCACTGCCTACAAACATATAGAAAGGAAACAAAGAGAAACTAGAGAAAAAAATTAACCTGGACCCTGGGAACAGCCAAAGTTTGCACATGTGTGCCAAACAACAGAGAGCTAACATTAGAAAGTTAAAGGTGCTGACTTCCAGGCCACTTCAGAGAACAAACATAATCAACCCAGTGGAGTACAGTGAAGGTAAGTCTAAAAACCAAAACAAGACAAAAAAAAAAAAAAAAAAAAAAAAAGTGTAACTCCTGGTGCCCAGGTTTCCCACAGAGCAAGACTGATGTCAGAAGTAAAAATTTCAACGCTGGCAGATAATGTAACTTTTCACCTGGGTTATCAAACTAGGACACAAAGCAGGAAGGAGCCAGGGGAAACTACTTCCTTATCATTCCCAGTGGAAAGTCTGGTGACCTGTGAGTGGAACAGTGTGGGATGGAGTGATGTGGAGTTAGACCCGGGGTGATGTGATACAGGGCTAAAAAGCAGGGAGCAGCTAGTTTTTATTGACAGTGCTGAGGAATATTCAGCCTGTGTGAACAGAGACATGGAAAATTCTGGTTAAAATGCACAAGTGCATTCTGCTCAATCATGAGGACCAGCACCTCTGTTAGGCACCTCGCAAACACCTAGAACTCTAGCTCAAAAGATTTAGGACCCTTCTCTGGTTTCCACGGGCATCCACACACACTTGTGCACCTACACGTAAAGAAAAATCTTGATCAATAAATGCATAGGTGCATGAGAGCAGCAGTCACTGTTCAGATGATCTACAGCTGTGATAAAGTCACTAGCATCTTGATGACTAGAAGCTGGGCCCCTGGGCAGCTATGTGGGCAGCTCATTGGTGTCTTGAGTCCCCTGCCAGTAGGAGCTCTTCAGGAAATGCTGGCCCAATCACTAATACAATTTGAGAAGAAAAAAGAAAGAAAGAAAGGAAGGAAGGAAGAACTAATCTTTCTACCATTCAGAAAAATGGATTTTTAAAAATCGATGTGTTCCTGACCTGTGATATATGTCCTTGGCAAACATCCCGTGAAAATTCAATGAAGTCAACATTTAAAATAAAAACAACACAGAAGCCTGAGGTCAGACCTGTGATGGTGTGGATGCAGTAACTGTTCAAATAAAAGACCACTGGACACATTTGTCCATAACTAAGTGCAAGCTCTGGACGAGAAAAGAAATATAGGAGGTAACATCGTGGACAGTGGTTATTTAAGCTCTACTTGAGTTTGCAGGGGACAGTAACTTGGACCTGGTTGTGTTCTTGTAGTCTTGGCCTTAATTTATAATCATCAAGTGCCTTTCCATCCATATTGGCCAGGTTGGTTGGTGTCCAGAGTGGCAGGGCTGCCAAACCCATGTTCAGATGCCAAGTGGCAAGACCACCAAGCTGGTCAATAACCTCCTTTTGGAGAACTTGGCAAGCTGGGCACAGATTTTCATGGCTTATGGGTTTTCCAGAAGTTTGGGTTCTGGGTTCCCCTCCTTGCTAATGGGACATCTTGCAAAGAGTCTGAATCTTCTCCCATTCTAAGCTTCTCTCTTTTCTTGCTTTCTTTCTATATGTGCAGGTGTGTGCCTCTGCGTGTGTGTCCATGTCCATGTCACTGTGTGAGTGTATGAGTGTATGTGTGCATGAATGTGTATGTATGTGTGAGCATATGCAAGTACATGTGTGTAAGTAGTGTCAGAGGACAACTCCAGTGGTTTGAATGAGTATGGCCCCCCATGGAGTCAAGTGTTTGAATGCTTGGCCAATAAAGGGTGGCACTATTAGGTGTGGCCTCATTGAAGTAGGTGCATTGTTGGAGGAAGTGCATCACTGTGGGACTAGCTTGGAGGTCTCCTATGTTCAATCCATGCTCCTTCCATTCTCAGACTGATGAGCTCTAGAATCAGCTAAGAGACAGGACTCTGGTCATGCGTATGACAGATTGTCTTGGTTATGGAATCGATATGACAAGATCCACCCACTGTGAGCTGCACTGTTCCTTGGGTTGGAATGTGAACTATAGGAAAGGCAAAAGAGCTCAGTTATCACTCCTCACTTTCTGACTGAGGGTGTAAGGGACAGGTCCCCTTAAGCTCCTGCCTCCACTTCTCTGCCTAGATGGAGTGTGTCCTTGAACTGTGAGTCTTCCTTCCTTAAATTGCTTTTGCCAGGGTCTTTTATGACAGCTGTAGAAAAGGAAACTAAAAGTGTGAGCTGGGGTTCTCTACTTACCAGGTTTGAGGGCGGTTGACTGAGTGTTCCTGCTCCGTTCTCACCCATACTACCCTGGACTACTCTGATTGTGGCTTTATGGTAGAAAACAAACTCATCATGATATATATCACAGGAACTTCAATATTAAATGTTTAACATACACTAACATAACTGCCTTCTCTCTGCCCCCCACACACACATAAATGAATGAGTGAGTGAATGAATGAATAAATGAAAGAAATATAAAACCAATAAGCAAAACCAATAGAGGAGCAGGAAGAGGAGAAGTCAAGATCTGGCCGTGGATATAGTAGTCAAATTCACTCCTAGAGATCGAAAGAATTCTTTTTATTAAAAAAAAGTTTTTTTACAGACACTCTCTTACTGGCTAGTTTCCCAGGTTGGCTTGGAACTTGCAATATTTGTGCCTTGGCCTCTCTGGTTGTGTGTCATCAGGCCTGGCTTGAAATCACAAGAGTTCAAGTGAACAACAGGCTGGAGATGTACCTCCTTTCTGATAGGCATAGGTGTTCACAGTCAAGCTCCAAGAAGCTATAAGAGACCTTGTCTCAGACAAACAAACCATCCAGATGTGGGGCCACACATTTGCAATCCCAGCGCCTGGGAAACTGAAGCAGGAATATTAATGTTAGCTACTGTTTTAGTTTCTATAGCTATGATGAACTCCATGACCAAAAGTAGCCTGGGGAAGAAATGGTTTCTCACACTTCCGGATAACAGTCCATCGCCGAGGGGAGTCAGGGCAGGAACATGGAGGCCGGAACTGAAGCAGAGGCCACCGAAGAGCGCTGCTTACTGGCTTGCTTCTCATCGATCTCTCAGTTTGCTTTTATATCACCCAGAAGAACCTGCCTAGGGAACTAATCAAAGCATGTTCTGGGAGGGAGAAACTAGTGCCTGAGGCAAAAGAGGTCCCCAGTCTCCAAAGAAAGGCTCTCTGGGGAGACTGGTGACAGAGAAGAGGCCAAGATGGTGGTGGAGATGGGTGGGGAGAGAACCATGGTTGTGCATGTGTGGAGTCGCCTGATCTCACTCCTAGGAACTGTGATGGAGACTGGGAAGTTAGTTCTCAGTGCCTGTGCTTGAAGTGGCCTGGGAAGACAGGGTCATGGGGAAGGAGGGCCATCCGGAGGGAGTGGCTGACATGGACCTCAATGGTTGCAGCAAGCATTTTTTGTGAAGCAGCCACCTGAGGGCACAATTAGCAAGGAGACTTCAGAAATTGTAGAGCAGGTCATCCTGCACACAGGGCTCTCCCCACACTCAGATTGGGACGCTAGTCAGTGCAGACCCCCACCCCCCACGCTGTCTCGCTCTGCCCTGCTTAGTGCCAACCAGCATCCTGACATGACCAGGAGGTATCAAGCTTGGTGTATGTGATGGTATAGACCACCCAAGGAAGAAGAGGACCTCAAACTCACAGAGATGGCCTGCTTCTGCCTCCCAAATTCTGGGATTAAGGGTGTGGCATCGCTATGCCTGGCTTTCTTTTCTCTCTTTCTCTCTTTTCTTCCTCCCTCCCTCCCTCCCTCTCTCTCTTTCTTTTATGTTCTTTTTCTTGAGACAGGGTCTCACCGTGTAGCCCAGGATAGTTTAGAATTCCCTCTGTAGCCTTCAGAGTGCTAGGGTTGGAAGTACAACCCACCACACCCAGCCGTGGCTTGGCTTTTGACTTATTTTCTGCACTCCTGGACTGAGACAGTCATGAGTTCTGCCCAGTGACTCACCGGGGGCTGCTGTGTAGTTAGGAGGCAAGCTTCACTCAACAGGAGACAGGAAGGGGGAGAAACACGCTCTCTTTTTATGTAGAAGCAAACGGACTAAGCAGGCCGGAAGGGCCTGAGGCTGCTGCACAGGGGAAGGAAGGAAGCAGGTGTGGGAATGGGTTAGGTTGGCAGGCTTCAGTTCCCCACTTGTGAGAAGTAAATCCCGAAGGACTTAGAGGTACACTGAAGGTTCAGGGCTGCCTACACCCCTCCCCCACCAACACTTTGGGTTAATTTCTTTTTCCTGTTGAGCTTTTATGTTTCTAGCTCTTCAGAGCAGCAGTCCCAAGCTTGAGCACTCTTCACAAGTTTATGACCATCTTTCCACAGCGCTCAACTCCAAGTTAGAGAGTTCTTTATAAAGAGCTGGAGTTTGCTGTTCTTCTAGAACACCAGGATTCAACTCCCAGAGCCCACATGGTGGTGGCTCACAACTGTGTACTTCCAGTCACCAGGAGAATCCAGTGACGCCTCCCTCTCTGGGCCTCCACTGGCAGAGGCATGCCTGTGGTGCACAGATATATATGGAGGTGAAACACCTATACACATAAAAGATGATAAAAATTAAAAAATGTATTGAGATCCTCCGGCCTCTGCCTCCTGAGTATTGGGATTAAGGCATGCGGCATTACTCCTGCCCCCCAACTTTCTTTTAAAACTGATTTATTTGTTTTTAAAATCGTATGTATGTTTGTAACCTTAACCTTTCCCAAATGTATGGTTTTTTAAAGATTTATTTATTTTATGTATATGAGTTCATTGTAGCTGTCTTTCAGACACACCAGAAGAAGGCATTGGATCCCATTAGAGATGGTTATGAGCCACCATGTGGGTGCTGGGAATTGAACTCAGGACCTCTGGAAGAGCAGCAGTCAGTGAGTGCTCTTAACCACTGAGTCATCTCTCCAGCCCCCAACTTTCTTTTTACAAATGGTTTATTTGTTTTTAATAGTGTATGTGTGTCTGTAACTTTAATTTTTTTCAATCGTATTTTTAATGATGGTTCTTAAATATTTTAACCTTCATTGTAACCTACCACCCACCAGAGGTAGTGGAAAAGAAAGGATGGGGGACCTAGAGGGGTGGGTGGGTGGGGAATGGATCTGCTTAGAAAGATTCTTTGCAGTAACCTTCTGTGTTGTGTTGAAAGCAGCAGTTCGGTTCACAGGTTAGCAGGCAGCGGCAGCTGGATTCACTCGAAAACACCTCAGGAATTCACCAGCAATCTAGTGTGGTAGAGGCGGGTTAGCAGCAGTGGTGAAATGACCCGGCACAGACAGCCAGGCCTCCGAATGGATCTTGCTCAACACGTGCGCATACAGTCAGTAACTGGAAGCAGCAACAGGCCGCAGCACACCACCAGAACGTTTTTGGTGCGTTTCTCTCTATGGAGCTCCGACAAACGCAGCTCAACTACGCAATGGAAGGCAGACCAATACATGCCTGTTGTTCACTAAGAATCCTTTATCACGTGTCCTTTCTTGTGCTTGTTTTAGCAGAACATCCTCTCTCCTGTGTCTGCTTCAGTGAGATGTTCCTTCATGAGTCAGTCTTAGCCTTTCACACCTGTGTCCACTTTAACAAAACATTCCTTCACGTGTTTTCATCAGCAAAACACCATGCAACCGACTTTCCAAAGAACCCTGAAGTTTTCCACTTTGTGTGTATGTGTGTGTGGGTGTGTGCCTATGAGGGTATATGAGTGCAGGTACTTTGGGAAGCCAGAGGCCCTGGATCCCCCTGGACTTGCAGGCAGTTATGAGCTGCTCAATGTACAAACTTAACCTCGGAGCCACCATTGCAGTCCTTTTCCGCCCTTCTTGTAACATGCTGGACAGGTTTGGATATCAACATTTGATATTATTCTTGCAGAATGAGTTGAGAAAGATTTTCTCATTTAAAAATTTTTGGTTAGAGCTGTGTAAGGTTGGTGATACTTCTTCAGTTCAACCAACAGTAAACAACCCAAAGTGTCAATATATGAGGTAGTTTTAATGCGAGCGACCCCTGTAGGTTCATATATTTAAAAACTTGGTCCTTATTAGGTGGAGCCGTTTGGGAAGGGTTAAAAGGTGTGTTACAGAGTGGGGTAGGACTTTGAGGTTTCAACTCTCTCTGCCCCCTGCTTGTGGATGAGAAGTAGGAGCTCGGTTATTGCTCCTCTGTTATTCCTGCCTGTCTGTTGCCTGTTCCCCACCATGGTCATGGGCTCAATCTCTGAAAGTGTAAGCAACCCCCAATTAGCTTTCTTTTCTAGATTACTTTGTTCACGGTGTCTCTTCAGAATAGAAAAGTAACTATGATGGTATTAGAATAGTCTGTCAAACTAAATTTATTTAATTGGTGTTGGATTCTCCAGACTTTCTTCCTGTGTCAGTTATGGTAAACTGTGTTTCATTTAAAAATTTAAATTATTGTGACATGGTATATTCTATTTTCTTCTATTTTTTTTAAGTTAAATCTGTATGTGTGTGTGTGGGGGGGGGTGCACCTGCTTATCTGAGTATTCATGAGACCAGAGGAAGACTTCCAGTGGCCTTGTCTTGTTGAGAGCATAGCACAAAGGCCCTTTCGCTAACAGATCTCCAGAGAAACCAGGAGTGTTAAGCAAACATGCTTGTCTTTCCATCCAGCAGCCTGGGTTTGAATTGGAACTGGGAGAGATTAGCAGCCTGGTGATCTGCGGTACCTGTTGGCCCAGGGCATATCAAGAGTCAGGACTGGAGGTGGCTGACAGCACAAATGACCTCTATGTTGTCTGTGTAACAGACCAGGCCGAGTCTTCCTTAGGCCATTAGGCTAGTCTAGGTAGCTTATCTCTAGAGCCAGATCTTGTTGGAATAAATGACATGTACCCCGAGTCAAGTCTGATGTAATTATATTTCTTTGTCCCCCGAGGATTATATTACAGCAGTGACCTTTTTTTTTTTTTTTTTTTTTTTGCCTCCAAATCATACTGTGTTTAAATTTGTTAAACTGAGATCAGATTCCCCAAGTTTGATCCAGGTTCATGAAGTCAATCACTTTATTCTTGATTCCCAGCCTGGACACCTGCAGGGTTCCCCTCATCCTCTAACAACCCCCACTTATTCCCCAGGACAGGATCTGTCTGTGATACTTGAGCTAGGCTCATGCCCTGCAAGCCCCAGGTATCTCCTTTTCTTTGCCCCAATAGAACTTGGAAGTAGAGACTTGCATGTGATGATGCTGGGCTTTTACTTGGGCTTGTATTGTTTCTGTGATTATTCACTTGAAAAATATTTCCATTGTAGGGCTAGAGAGATGGCTCAGTGGTTAAAAGCACTGACTGCTCTTTCAGAGGTCCTGAATGCAATCCTAGCACCCACATGGTGGTTCACAACCACTTATAACTGTAGTCCTGTGGGATCTGATGCCCTCTTCTAAAGTGCAGATAAAACACCCATATATGTAAAATACATAAATAAATCTTTTAACAATTTCATTGTGATTTATCATGTATTACCTCATATAAGCATGTTCCCTTTCCAAGCATTTGGAGATTTCCACTAGTTATTCTGTAATTCAGCTTTAATTCAGAGAATAATTACTGTACAATTGATTTCGGCTCTTTGAAATTTGTTGACATTTTCTTATGTTTCCCAGTGTAGTCTATTTTCGTGTGTGTGTGTGTGTGTGTGTGTGTGTGTGTGTGTTCACATGTAGAATATGTATTTTATAGCTCTAAGTGAAATTACATGAATTAGGTCAAATTAGCAAATCCCATTGTTGGAATTGTGCATTTGGGTCAAAGGATGAAGGAGAAGAACCGAGTTTGGTGATGTTGACTTTCTTGGAAGTCTGTGTGGAAAAGGGAGCTCTGACTCACTACCACTGTTCACAACGATGTTTGTGACCCATCAGAGGTCTGCATATGAACCCTAAAATAACCAAGCTTCTGAACACGGCTGTGGTCCAGTACTTTGGAGGCAGAGGCTGGATGATCCCTTCAAGCTGGACCAGCTGATCAACACAGTTCCAGACAAGCAACTCTCTGTCTTTGTGTGTCTCTCTGTCTCTGCCTCTCCCTCCCTCCCCCTTTTTCTATCAAAGGAAAGATGCCCTAATGAGAGATAACTAACTACAAATTATATATTGTACTTGATATAAATAAGTCCAGCTCATTAAAAGCAAAGCTAGACTCGAGTGGGAGAAAGTATCTGCAGTATCTTCAACCAAGCACACATCCAAATCTTCACCACACTCCGAAGGCTTCTATTAAGCCGAGAATCCAGAATCTAATTTTAAATATTTACTTATGTTTATTTTTGTTTTGTGTATGAATGTTTGCCTGCCTGCACATCTGTGCACCCCGTGTATGCCTAGTGCCCTCGGAGGTCAAAGAGGGCATCAGATCCCTGACAACGGCAAGAATTCAGGATCTTTAAGGAACCTCTACAAGGCAATAAGGAAAAGATAAGTCAGACCATTTTAAAATGGAACTCGGTGCGCCCCAGTGGGTTGGTGTCAGAGCTGGATGTTCTTCGCGCTGCCTGCCGGGACAGCTCCAGCCTGGCGGCGTTCCCGGGCGCATCCCGAGAACTTGTGTTGGCCTTTCTCTAGCCGGGGAGGCGTTGGGCAGAGCTGGGCTGCGGCTCCGCCCCCGGGGGTTGCCGTTTCCTTAGAAGGCGAAGCCCTAAGCCTGGCTTCCCGCCCGCGGGGAGTCCGCGGTACGCCTCCCGCACCCCTCGGGACCAGGACTTCAGCGAGCGCGCGGGAAGACCGGCGGAGCCTGTGCTTCAGCTCGGGCGTGGACGGGGCGGGCGCTGGGGCGGGGCGCGCGCTCGCGGGTTTGAATGGAAGGGTCTAGACCGGCGGAGACGGCGGTGAGCGGGTCCTGAAGCCAGAACTCCACCGCCGCCCTGCGCGCCATGAGGCGGGAGAGGTGAGTCGGGCGGGCGTGGCGTCGGTGCCCTGGATGTAGCACCATGGGAACGGCGACACCGGGGACAAACACGGGCTCTGCGAGGTGCGCAGGTGCGTGGCCTCCGAGCCCAGGGACCGCCGAGCAGTTTGGAGCCTTCTTTAGGACCTGACTCGCCGGCAGGGAGGAGCCCGCGGGGTCCTGCTGGTGGGCTGGTCGCAGCAGGCTACTCTGCATCCTCTGTCGCCCCCAACACTGGTCCTCGAGCTTGGGCGCTGTGACCAAAGAACCTATCGCCCCTTCCCCGCGGTGTTTCAACCCTTGGCCACCGCCGAGACCTGCGATATTTAATTTGGAACCTAAAATGAACGTGACACTGTGTTTTAAAAGGCTTGGGGTGCAAAACGAGAGGCTATCAGAAGCCGGCTCTTTTTGAGGGCGGCGCCCAGCCGACCTCCTGTGAGGTTTGAATTGGCCCGGCCCCGACCTGGGCGCACGCGGTGAGGACCGCTGTGCCTCGCGCCGCGCCTCCGGGTCTCCTCGCGTGGCAAGAGTCCCTTCGCCACCTGGCTGGAGGCGATCCGGGCCGAACTCAGTCTGTTCGTAGGTGTGGCGCCTCTTGCCTGCGCTTCGGCCATGGAGGTGCTGCGGCGCTCTTCAGTCTTTGCTGCGGAGATCATGGACGCCTTTGATCGCTCGCCCACAGACAAGGAGCTGGTGGCCCAGGCTAAGGCACTAGGCCGGGAGTACGTGCACGCGCGGCTTTTGCGCGCCGGCCTCTCCTGGAGCGCTCCAGAGCGTGCCTCGCCTGCCCCTGGAGGACGCCTGGCAGAGGTGTGCACCGTGCTGCTGCGCTTGGGTGAGTGTGGGGCACCAGCATCCCAGGCAGCCCTTCTATTGCTGGTTGATGGGTCTGCCCCGTTGTGTTTCGGGGTTCCCGGTACAGCTGTTTTGCACTGACATTCCTTCTTGAGATATGACCCCTCTGCGGCTGTTCCTCACCCTCCCTCTGGTGGGAGGCTGCGTGGGAGCCCAAATCTGTCTGGAATGGAGAGGATATAGGGATAGGCCACCCAGGCTGGTGCTGCTCTGTTCACCCCCAGGCTTGCCTGCTTGCCGGCTCCTTTGTCAGACTCCCCCCTCCCTGGTGCCTGCTTAGTCCCGATCACAGACATTCTTGCCATAAAACACAGAAAGCTCTGGAAGAGCAATATTTTAGCAGCTAAACTTTATGGTGACCCTTGTACTCTGCTGGACTAAAAAAAAAAAAAAAAAAATCCTTTGTGGTACCACGTGTCCCAATGTTTGTTTTGGAAAATAGGCCTTTCAGTTATTGGCTGAGGTCCGACACCCACTGCAGTTTCCCTTGATGTGAAGCCCCCCCCCCCCAGGGCCTTTTGGAAGGATATCTGGGACACTTGTTTCTGGGGGGTCAGCAGCTCTCTTTGACTCCTCTAAGGCCTGGACATGTATGGGGAAGGATAACCAACCTTAGATCCAGGACAGTTCATGTTAGCACAGCCAGATTGGGACCTGGGCTGTAAGAGACAAAGAGATAGCAGAGATCAAATAAATGGGCGAGTGGGTGTCAGGAAGAGCAGGTGTGCATTCTCCTGGTTGGAGCGAAGACCTGGCTTCCTGGGAGATGAGGTGTGCACACATGCTGTTTTATATAGACCTCTGCATCTTTGTGATGGGCTGGCCTCAAGGAGCAGGGCTGTGTAAACCAGCCCTGCTCAACAGTTAGAGGGAGGTGGAGTCCACTCGGCCTGAGTTGGGTTCCCAGGGGGGCTGTGCGTGGACAGAGCGGAGCTATCTCTGGGTGTGTGGAGAGCATGAATGAGAGGTTTGGTAGGGTAAACGCATCAGACAAAAGAAGAGCATTGGCTCTCTCTAGAGAAAGGACATGTTGGCCTCTTGTAAGTTCCCAGGACACTGGGATGGCAAAGGGAAAGTCCTGCTTTGCGTCTAACCTACGAAATTTCTGTCTTTACAGTCTTTTTGGCAGGTCCTGAGAGCCTTGAACTCTGGTCTATAGAAAGGAATGGGTGCAAAGCCTCCAGCTCAGCAGGAGCGCTCTGAGTACTCAGAAACTTTAAGGCCTTTTCCCAGAGCTGTTCCTATATACTCTGGGGTTCAGACCCTTCTAGACAGCTAAGGGGATTCCCGGAAGGAAAGGGCCTGAATTCCAATGTGTTCTTGTTCAGGTTATGTTTGGTGCTGTCATGACGACTCAAGGTCAGCAATATCTTCCTGACCCCAAACATGGGCCCCAGCCACAAACAGGAAGCAGCCTAGCTAGTGTCCCTGAGCCATCTCCTAGGGTCCTTCTCCAAAGGTCCCCAGGGCTTATCCTTGGCAACAGTCAGGCAAGTGTTGGGAATTTCCATGCCATCTCCTCATCCCCTGGCCCTCCTGATTCTGCTCTGGTTCCAAATCTTAATTAATTAGATAGAGCACAGCTGGCCTCAGGGATGACGTGGGCGCCCTTATCGCTGGGACAGGCCAGGCAGCAACTGCATTTCCCTATTTGCTTTGGCTGGGGAAGTGGCTCGGGAGGGACACCCAATCAGAGGTTGTGTGGAATTCCCGGCACCATTTTTCCCGGTGCATGCGTGATAATGCCCAAGGCACTGCAGCCCAGGGGGCAGGCGGGTCTGTGGAAGGCATCTCCTTGGCACAGCTGTGGCTGGGCTGATGTAGTACCACATAAAAACACACCCATCTGGCACCAGGAACCTAGGTTGGCATGTGGGCGGTAGGTCCCATTGTCCCAGGCCTTGGCTCAACCTAAGTCAGTTAACTGAGCCATTGCTAGTGATGCTAATGCCACAGGGCCTAAGCCAGCATCATCCTGTGAGGCTGTGGGGGGTGACTGCATAGATGTGGTCCTCCAGCCGAACCGTCTCCATGTTGGGCTCTTCTGCCTGGTCTCTCCTGCTTAGCCTACCCACTGGCTCATCTGTTTGCCTGTCTGCCGTGAGTCACTGAACAGGCACTGCCCATGAATCACCGCAGGATTCCTGCCCTACTGGCCCAGCCAGCTTGCCCTAGGGGACGTGGAGGTTCCACAGCTTCCCTAGTCTCTTTGTTCATGGGACCAAGGTTAGGAGAGTCAAATGAAGCAAGGTAAGGTGAAGGGGTGGGACAGAGCCTAGAGAAGCGACGGTGTTAGCCTGGAGGTTAAGGTGCTGACCCCAGGGCTGAGGTGTGAGAGGACCTGAACGACAGTGTCCCCTTGCAGGAGATGAGCTGGAGCAGATCCGTCCCAGCGTATACCGAAATGTGGCCCGGCAGCTGCACATCCCCCTGCAGTCTGAGCCTGTGGTGACCGATGCCTTCCTCGCTGTGGCAGGCCACATCTTCTCAGCAGGTAGGTCTGGCCTGTTAACCTGAGGTGGCACTGGGAGGGGCTCAATGTGGGTGGATCAGGCAGGTTTGCAGGGATAGAAAATTCTTGGGGTCCCCTAACACAGCCCTATGGGTTCCAAAATCACTGCCAGCATTCAAGCAAGCTTCCTGGCCCTTGGTGTGTAACAGGCTAGCCCACTGAAGAGCTGGTTTACCCAGCACTAGGAGGGGCTCCTGGGGACTTTGCTGTTTAGTTTTACTTATTGATTTTTGGTTTTTTGAGATAGGGTTTCTTTGTGTAGCCTTGGCTGTCCTAGATCTCTGCTCTGTAGACCAGGCTGGCATCTAATCTGCCTATCTGAGTGCTGGGATTAAAGGTGTGCAAAACCACACCTGTTTTTTTTTTTTTTATTCATTACATTTTTATTTGGTGTGTGTATGCTCACGAGATGAACCACAGCACATATGTGGCGGTTAGAGAACAACTTCTGGAGGTGGCTGTCATTTTATCGCTTGGTCCCTGAGGTTGGCTGTAGGTGCCTTTATCTTCTGAACCACCCAGCTGCTGGTCTTTCTGAGGGCTGTTGACACAATCCTGACATTTGATAGTGTCCGGGCACTGGCTGGGACTGGGGTGCCCTGCAGGGCAGCAGCTCTGTGACCATGGTACTTAAAGTTCCACAGCGAGATCCACATGAGGCATTTCATAAAACACATAAGCATCCCTAAGTCAGTGAAAGTGGCCGGTCATGGGACACTTTAGGAGATTAGGGACATGCTGGTCTGGATGACTGGGACTGTCCCAGGAGTTTCCGTGCCTGCTCAGAAGTGACAAGCTCCTGCAGCCCCTCCCACTTCCCCTCAAGTTCCCTTCCTTTCATTGCCCTAGTCTTACAGGAGGCTGCGAGATTTATCTCACCAAAACCCTCCTGCTCCATGCTCTTAGAACCCGATAGAGACCTTGTTATCCACATGTATCACTTACACCAGACCCATGTGGTCTTTGCCTAGGAGCAGGGAGGCCCAAGCCAGCATTGTATGACAGATCAGGGCCAGCTAGTTCAGCCTCTGTACTAAAACTGCAGGGGGGGCTGGGCTGTGGGAAGTAGGGGAGTATGTGGGTGGTGGAGTGGGAGAGGGGGAGGAGGGCTGTGACATGGGGGTGGGAGAAACTGTACCAGGAGTTAACGGGCAAGCTCCTGTCCCTTCCTTGAGGGTAACCTGCAGACACTTAATGGGAACAACGGTGGGTAGAGCTCAGGAAGGAAGCCAGCAGCCAGGCATTTTGGGTGGAGGACCACCCTGTTCTGGAGCTTTGCAGCTGACGCCAGCCGTGAGTGGCTGCCCTGGTGTCTGTCTCCAAGCTGTCAAGCAGGCTTGTTTATGAGCCATGGATGGCTGGATTTATAAGGGACTTTTTGCTCTGGAGACTACAGATCTGCTCTGTTGATGGCTGCAGTGAGCCCAGGACCTCGAGTGGCTGGGTCTCTGTTAGTGGTAGGTGTGAGCAGGAGAGGGGTGAGCAGGGCCTTGGGTGGCAGTGTGAGCTGAGGAGAGGTCAGAAAAACCTTACCTCATGTCCACATCCCTGCCTGGTGCAAGCCTACCCTGAACATGGAGGCAGCCCAGAGAGGCACTCGCTCTAGGAGAGCTTCTGGGAGATGGAGCCTTTGCAAGGGACGCCAGCCACGGGTGACGTCCTGAGTGTCTGTCTCTAAGCTTCGGCAGGGAGGTGGGGAAGGAAGGTCATGGGAGTGTAGGGTGGTCACAGTCACATCTCACTGGTGGCCAGAAAGCACCACCAGCAGATTTTGCAAACCGGCACATGAGATGGTTAACGTGACAGCCATTGTGTCAGGATGGCCGGACATCCACAGTGTCGATGAGGTCTCGGGGAACTCAGCCTTTACTCAGAGCTGGTAGGACGTGTGAAGTACGGCACGGTGGGAAACGGGCTGGCAGGCCCTCAGATGGCGGAGCACGGCGTTTCCACATGACCCACCGGATCTACCGCTAGGTGTTTGCCTCCTGAAAATAAAGCCCAAGAGAAGCCTGGCTGACTGTTCCCAGCAGCATTATCTGCGGAAGTAACTGTCCATGGGTCCGCTAATTGACTACTTGAGCAATACTCCATGTGGAGTATTAGTCAGACACGAGACAGAGCAGTACCTTAAACGTGCCACACACAAATCCCGTTTGTGTGAAATGTGCAGAATATGTTAACGGTGACAGAGCAGATTAGGACTTGTGTGGGGGAGGGGCTGTGTGGATAAGATGTTCTGGAATTTAGGGCTGGAGAGCTGGTTCAGCAGTTAGAGTACTTATTCCTCCCACATGGTAGCTTACAGGCAGCTGGCGGTCTGAGCCACTTTCTGGTCTCCGTGGTGCAGACGAAACGCTCATCTGTATTAAAGATAAATAAATCTGGCTGGGTGTGGCGGCCCATGCTTTTCATCCCAGCTCTCTGGAGGCAGAGGCAGGTGGATATCTGAGTTTGAGGCCAGCCTGGTCTACATAGGATATTACGGGACAGCCAGGATGAAAGCCATAATAGAAAGCCCTTGTCTCAACAAGCAAATACCACATTGCACCGCCCCCCCCCCATGTTCCAGAATTAGATGGTTGTACATGTTTATAGTTAGATATTTTATAACTATAGTCTGCACATGTTTGTGGATATACAAGAGCCCAGGGAAAGGAGGAGTCTGGCGCACCCCTGGACATCATCTTACCCTGCTCCTTACTGGGAATGTTGCCACCCCATGGAACACTCCGTTTAACCGGAAGACATCCAAGCTCCATGGTTCTTGTGATGGGCTCAGACTGGGGCATTTTGGATGACTCAGATGCTAGGCCCATCCTCCAGCCTGTGGGGATGTGACTGAGCGCCCTCACCTGGCTGACCACCTGGCTGACCACCTGGCTGACCACCTGGCTGACCACCTGGCTGACCTCACCTGACTGACCTTTTGTCTAGGATGCTCTGCAGATCAAGAGCTGGAGCTACAAGAGTGCAGTTAAGGCCAAGGCCGGAGTGGGGCTCAGCAGGGCTTACAGATTTGGTTTACCTTGAAGAAGAGCAAGCAGCTCCTTTGAGTGTTAGAAGCAGGTGCACGCCACTGCCGCTTTTTTGGGGGGGGGGGCGCTGCTGGCTTCTTTTTCCCCCTAATACTTTTCATTGAGGTGACATGCATATATGGTACATTTAGCCATGTTAAATGTCAGCTTTGGTGTTACTCAGCACACTCAGAATGCTGTTTATCCTAATCCTGAGGACAAACTGCAGTCACTCCCTGTCCCTCGCCCCCAGGCCCTTCTGAATCTGCTGTCTCAGCAGGTCTGCCTGTTCCATGTGTTTCCTGTAGGTGGACTGGCACGGGACTTGTGCCCTTCTGCGTTTGGTTCCTTCCCCTGGCTGTGGTACCCATTCCGGCATTCATCAGAACTTCACGCTGACTCTTGGCTGCCATTGCACAACCCCAGCAGTGTGCTAGCTAGCATGCAGTTTTTCCTTTCTGGTCGTTGTGAATGGTGCTGTGGTGAACATCTGTGTGCTGGTTCATGCACCGTGGGAGGTTATTCTGGCTGCTGTGAAGGTGGGCGGAGGGGTTTCATAGTTTGTAAATGTTAGTGCTTAAGCCAACGTCTCACAGGGCTGTGTGAGCTTCTCAGGTACTCCCTGAAAAGTTCTCCAACTGTCTGCCCTAGCAAAGCTGAGCAGAGCGGTTACCTGAACCAGTATCTCTCATCCTCACCAGTGTGTGTCTACATGAGTGTGCGTGTGAATGTGTGTATGTGTGTGTAGACACTATGTGCGTAGGTAAAGGTTAATGATGAATATCTTCTTCCAGTTCTGTTTTGAGACAGTCTCTCACTCAACTAGGAGGTCAGCAATGACTAGGCCAGTAAGCCCAAAGGTCCTTCTGTCTCCAACATCCCTGCCCCTGCCCCCATCTTTTTGATGCCGGTGTTGGGATTATAGGTGTATGGCAGCATGCCAGGTTTTTTATATGGGTGCTGGAGATCTGAACTCTGGTCCTTCATGCTTGCATGGCAAACACTCTACCATTGCTCTAACCCCTAAAGCTTTTCAGGGTGGTAGGCCACAGCTCCATCTTCTTGTGCTGTTAACAAGGGGAAATAGTGTTTTTTTTCTGTGTTATTTGTACCTTTTTTTTTGGCTGTCTCAATCTGAAGGTCCTCTTGCTTCAGCTTCCTGAGATTACTGGGAAATACCACTACCCCCTCTTTTAAAATTTTTTCAAAGATTTATTTATTATATGTAAGTACACTGTCTCTGTCTTCAGACACACCAGAAGAGGGCATCAGATCTCATTACAGATGGTTGTGAGCCACCATTGTGGTTGCTGGGAATTGAACTCAGGACCTCTGGAAGAGCAGCCAATGGTCTTAACGCTGAGCCATCTCTTCATCTCCCTACCTAACCCTCTTCTTAAAACACTTATTTCATTTTTAATTATGTGTATGTTTGTACCTGTGTGTGGATATGTGCCTGTGTCTTCAGGTGCCCGTGGAGCTCAGAGGCATCAGATTTGCCTGGAGATCGAGTCACAGGCAGTGGTTCTTGGGAACTGGACTTGGTCCTCTGGCCTCTTTCACTCCTGAGCCGTTTCTCCTTCTCGTCTATTTGCGATAAGAACATAGGTAGTCAGGTGGCCTGGAGGCTTCTCAACTGAGCAAGACTTTGATCGAACTCCTGATTCTCCTGCTTTTTCAGCAAAAGTGTTTTGATTGTGTCAGGACTTTACTCTTGTTTTTGTGGCAGTACTGGTGATGGAATACAAAATGTCTCCATTTCCCCCATTTTCATATGTGTGTGCATATTCTGCATGTCTGTAGTCACATGTGCATGCATGTCCTCAAGGAGGCCCAAGGGTGATGTTGGCCATTATCCTCAATTACTCCTCCAATTTAGAGAGGCAGAATTTCTCAGTGACAGAGCTTGCCGATACGGCTGGTCTTGCTAACCAGCTTGCTCTGAGGATCCTGTCTCTGCCTTCCAAGGCTTTTATTGGGGGGTGGGCTGCCATTTTTATATGTGTTCTGGGGATCTGAACGCTGCGTCTCAGGCATGCACGGACTACTTTAACTCCTGGGCCATCCCTCCGGCCCTTACACTCCCATATGTTAAGGTGCTATATATAATTCTGGCTTATTTATTGTTACTTCCAGGTTTTAGTTGTGCCTTCCAGCAGGTCAATGGTCTGGGGGGAAGTCCTCTTGTGGGCCTTGGCATGTTATTATTGTTATATTATTATTACTTTTAATAAAGCAAGTATGGGATAGGCCCTAACCTAGTACCCTGAAATCAAGGTTCAGAGTTGCAGACAAAACAGGGTTAGACACACCCTTGTAGTTGCCTGCTCTTCTTGTTCAGTTCTGTGCTGAGTCATACTGCTTTCTTGTGGACACCTTTATCAGATGTGGGTATGGCCGGGGTCTCATCCTAGGCTCCTGCAGGTGTGTATCTGATGCTGGGAATCTCCACCTAAGAACTGCCGGAGAAGGGAAGTCTGACCTGCTGGAGAGGATGGTCTAGTTGTACCGTGTAGCCCAGTGTCCTATTGTGGTGGCCTGCAGGGGGGTTCCTGGCTCCATTGTCATTGCTAGTCACCAGCTGATGGCAGGCAGGAAAGTGGCTCCGGGAAGCTTAGCTCTTCCTTTCAGCCTGCGGGCTGGGCACCAGCTTGGATCTGATTGACAACTCCCTCTCCACAGGTATCACATGGGGCAAGGTAGTGTCCCTGTACTCAGTGGCTGCAGGGCTAGCAGTGGACTGCGTTCGGCAGGCTCAGCCTGCCATGGTTCATGCCCTGGTTGACTGCCTGGGGGAATTTGTACGCAAGACCCTGGCCACCTGGCTTCGGAGGCGCGGAGGATGGGTGAGCCTGCGCATCGACAGGGCTGTGGGGTTGCGGGGAAACAGAAGGAGGGGGTGGGATGGGAGATGGGAGCAGCAGGCAAGAGCTTCAGGACTCAGGGTTGCTCTGAGACATAGGCAGTGCGCTGACATGTTCCCTGATCCCAAACTCTTGTCTTCTGGCTGCTCCCAGAAGGTGCCTGGCAGAAAAAGGCCAACGGTAGTCCCTTCAGCCCCAAAGCACCCTCACTTCCCTCTTGGAGGCCCCACTTTTCCATATTCCCAGGAAGACCTAGAGGTTCCCAGGATGTCAGGATTCATACCTGACTGCCTACACGGTTGGCCAAATCCAAGATGCTTTTGGGTACTGGGCATGGAGGATGGCTCCACCCAGAAGCCTATTTTTACCTATAACATAGGTAGGTGACGAAGTCAGACTTGAGACTGTTTCCCACCTAAGTCTCAGGTGTCCTGCTCAAGTTTTGGTCCAGATGGACCGCAGCAGCCTGTTCTCAAACACCTTTGTAAACCCTTTGTAACTTGGTAGACACTTTTCTAGTGCGAGGTACTAGGGGCCTTGGGTGTCTGGCTTTGCTAACTATTCCTTTTATCTCCCAGACGGATGTCCTCAAGTGTGTGGTCAGCACAGACCCTGGCTTCCGCTCCCACTGGCTTGTGGCCACACTCTGCAGCTTTGGCCGCTTCCTGAAGGCTGCATTCTTCCTCTTGTTGCCAGAGAGATGAGCTGCCCACTAGGGCCGGGGCCACTCCTGGGGTCCCTGGGCCCAATCCAAGGGGCCTACAGCACCTGCAAAGCATCTCTGTCACTCAGATTGGGAGCATTTAGCCCCTGGGGCCCTGTCCCAAACCCCATTCCTTTGTGGACCCTGGCCTCTGGGAGGGGTGAGTGGAGAAAGAGTCCGGAGCTGGCCTCTGTGTCTGCTGTAGCTCTTCTGGAACTCCTGCCAGAAAGTCAGGGTCAGTGTCCAGCCCCAGAGAAAGGGACCTGTGAATACTTTCACTTGATTTCCCAGGCCCCACCCAAGGAAGGGGCCTTCCCAGGACATGAGCTGGCCTCAGTCTTTGTGGGAAGCAGGCCTTGTACATTTGATCTGCAGGTGACTAATACAGGAGAAGCCAGGGAGGTTTGCTGTCCCTAAAGGCAGAGTAGAAGGCTTCTCGCTCATTAGGCTGTTTCTAGATGAAGAAGGTGTCCCTAAGCCACGGTGAGTCCTTTGTGGCAGGAACCAGAGATGTAGGGCTCCAGGCTAGTTCACCTGACCAATGAACAAGAGATCCTGTGGATGAGGTCTGTGTAAGTTATACTCCAATAAAGCTTTACCCAGTGAAGTGTGAGACTCAGTTCTGCTTTCTTTGTGTCTGTCCTCACAGTACTACCAAATATTGCCTGCTCTAGGAGCTCAGTACCTGGGGAAGTCCAGTCCTTCCCTAGGTCACCCTTCCCTACCTGCTGTGTCCCTGTATGGCCTTGTATTCGGTCTCACTTGGGACTGTGCGGGACTGAAGAACACACACAGCCTCATGTACAGAAAAGCTGCGGTCAGGCGGGATGTGCGCACTCTGATGGAGCTGCAGCAACCTGGAACCTCAGCAGTGGTTGTGTACAACGCAGGGGGAAGGGGGTGGCTGGTCTTAGTCTCGGTATGGTACCGTATCACGCTGTGATCATCTAGAGGCTTGCTAGAGGCAGTCGCTAGTGCACGCATATCCTGCCGACATTCATTCAGAACAAAGGAAGGCTTTACCTCCTGCCCATGGGTGTGAGGACTATGTCAAACAATCCACATTCACTCACTGTATCTTATACATTCGCTAGGCTCCCAACAGCCTTTCCTTGATGTCTATTATCTAAGTCAGCCAATGGGAATGCTTTGGAGCCCCAGCCAGCCCAGTAGCTCTGGAGGTTATGTGCTGGATGAATATGTTCTGTATTTCTTTGGGCCATTCTTTTTGACTTGACCTAGCCTAGCAGCTCTGTGTATGTTGGGGTGAGCTGTGTGCCAGACCGAGGGAAGCCCTGTAGTCACATGGGGTTCACATCTCCATGGAGTTCAAAGAGGCAATGAACCCTTTGCTTTTGGCTGAGCCACTTTAGGATGTTGGGTAGCCCACTTTAGAAACGTCAGAGAAGGCTTGTCTGGTGACACAATGGGTAGGCTGATATTGGTTCTTCTGTTAGCCTGTCTTAACATTCAAGAGCTCTGTGCTAGTCTAGGGATTGATGTAGTGATAGGAATGTTCAGAACACAAGGAAGGCCAGGTTAATTTGGACACTATCCAAATGGAATTCCATGCAAATAGTGCGGCGCTTCTAATTACACTGGACAACATGGAGAAAGAAAAGGAAGAGCACAGGGCTTCAAATTCCGAGCTCTAGCGTCCTATAAAAGCTCCCAGAATTAATTACACCTCCCCTAATAGAGACCCTCTTCTTCAGCCCCAGAGTTGAGGTGGCTGACCATCCAGCCCAGAGCCTTTTCTTACCAGTGCCTGGACCATGGCACAGGTTTAACTGGTCACAGGGATCTCTTGTTAAAGAGACGGCAGGAACTGGAAAGAGTTGTGGGAGGCCTTGAGGAAGCTGGAGACACTGGGCCTAATGAAGGGTCCTAGCCCACAGAAACAGCTTCCCACAGCAGCAGGTTTCTTTCTGTAAGGAGAACAAGACCCACCACCAGGACACGACTACCAGCATTTCTAAGGCATAGTGAGGCATCCCAGGACACCCCTCACCCCTGCTATTTATGGACCTGCAGCTGGACACAAGTCCCTGTAGGACCCCAGAGGGTAGGAGACAGGAAGTGCATGGTCTCGGAAGAATTTTTACTGTCTTATTTATGAAAGGTTATGGGAAACGTGGAAACGGCTTTCCAGGCGGAGAGGAGTGGGGTCATGCTGAGCTACTGACAACTCACCAAGCAGTGTGCTCTGTTGCAGCTGGAGGTGGGAGAGGAAGCAGGACTGGCTGTGAATGGCTGAAGCTTAGGCCTGTCGATCACTGTATTAGCTAGAGATCTTCAACGTGTTGTTGTGTTTTTGAGACAGAGCCTCTCTAGTCCTGGCTGTTGTGGTACTCAGTCTGTAGACTAGGCTCGCTTAAAACGCACAAAGATCATCCTGCCTCATCTGAGTGTTGGGTTCAAAGTGCACCACAACACCAAGTTTTGCTAGAGACATAATGGAGAAGAGACTCAAAGACCTGTAAGTAAATGCTGAAGAGGTTGTCTTATAGTTCCCTGCTACCTGCTCTTACCAGATCACCCCTCTACCCAAGAGGAACCAGCCTTTCGCTGTAGGCCCAGAATATATTTCTGCCTCCAGGCCGGCTTCACTGAAGTGGAGCCTTAGGTAGGACTCACTGCTTCCTAATGCAGGACTATTCCCCAAGGCTCAGGCTTTAGGACGGTGCTGGAACCTCTCAGCCTTGGTTTTCCTTGCTATACAGTAAGGTCGGGACTGAGAACTGAGAAGTCTAGCCATTTGGCTTCCACATGAGGCAGTGTCAGTGTCAGAGGTCCTCCCCATAGCCTCTTGTCACCTCACATTTACCTGCCACCAACCTTGAAGGCCCTGCTGCTCTCCTGCTTCCTTCCTTCCGTATAAAGTCCTACCCAGTCACCCCATGCTCCCAGCCCCAAGAGGGTAAGGTAAGCTTCGGGGCAGCTGTGTGAAGTCTGCCTCAGGGTGGGACCCCTATATGTGACCATCACCCAGTGTGGTCCTGGCATTTGCTGCCTGGTGGACAGCAGGTGGAAGGATGTGGGGAAGGAAGGAGGAAGGGAAACGCCAATGTGGCTGTGTGGGTGGTCTTGCCTCTGCAGCCTTCTCTCCTTGGAGCAAATCCTTTGGTCTATTTCCAACACAAGAAAATAAATGCTCAACGCTAAGAACCCAGAAAAGCGTGGGGCTTAAAGTGGTGCAGAGATAAATCTGCATGGCTAGAGGAAACAACTGGGATGTGACAAACTCCAACAGAATGGTTGCAGACTTAAATGGAACAAGAACTGTGAAAACCTAGATAAAGGAAGCTCTGACAACGTCTTAAGGACACACAGAGAGAAGGCTAGCAGAGAACCCTCAGACAGGACAGCCCCCAGCCCCACCCTGGGGCATCCATAAACCCCATGCATTCCTTGTAAAACAGGGTGTTTTCTACCGTAATCAGAACAAGTTAATTATAGAATTCCTGAAACGGGGCGGGGGAGAGAGTGAACATACACTCAAGAGCTGGTGAGCCAGCATATGTGCCAGGAACCACTCCCACCCCCGTGACGAGAACGGGAGAGAATAGTCCTACTTGCTCCTATTCAGCCTTGAGCAGCAGCACAGACAGCAAGTTGGAAGGCCAGGGATGCAGATAACCCAGGCTCAGACTTGTGTCTACAAAGGTCCAGTCTGATAAAAAGTATCATTCATGCCTGGAGATCTGCACTGTGTCCCCTGCACCAAGACCACTGGCCAGTAGAGCAAAGGCTAGTGTAAGACATGGGTAATACTAGAAAAAAAATCTGTGAATTCCTTTGTAACTGAGGAATGAGCAAATGTTCCTATGTATGATTTTAGAGTTAAAAAAAAAATAAAGATAAAATTCACATGGAAACAGAGCTCAGGTACCATTTAACATGCTCCAACATGGTAGTAATAGTACAGTGTAGTCTGGTGGGGAGGGATGAGGGTGTGGGGGTGTGGGCTTTCCACATGACCAAAGTCTTGGTAAGTAGAGGTGACTGTACTATATGACACAGTGTGACTATATTATGTGACACTGGGTGGCATACTCTTAAGATGACTAAAACATCAAATTTTGTGTTTGCATGCATACACATGCAAATGAATAAAAAATATAATTTAAGTGAGATGAGGATTAATATTCCTAATTCAAAGGAGTTTGTGAACTGAGTCAAGAAGAAAATCAAAATACAAGAGAAATACAAACCTAAAGTCCAGACTTTCCACCTGTCACTGGTCCAAGTCTAAGTTGAATGACCGTCTCTGTTCTTGGGGGTGGGCACCTTGCCCATGTACTGGTTACAAAGCCCCACGGAAGGAGGGCTGCACCTAAGCAGGCCAGGTATTTGCCCTTTGAGTAGAATCTCACGTCTAGAAGCCAGTCACAAAGACAGACTAAAAAAATTCCAAAATGACATGGAAGGCTTTGTATGCTACTATTTAATGAGCAGAAGGCTAAACGACCCTGATGCTGGCCTTAAGGAGCGCTGGCGGGGCAGCCATGGGAGCCCTGAGGGGGCTGTACCTGTGAACAGATGTACCCTGCTCTAGAATTCCGGCAGCAAAACCACTAGAACACCTGAACTGACCAAACTGGAGTCACAGCACAGTCAGAAATTAATACATGGAATTTAAACTCTGTCTTTTATAGGAAAGGTATATAGGCTAGCAAAAGTCAAATTTTAATCACATTGTATATATCCCATAGAATAAAGGAACATTTTAGTTTAAAATTTCAGCTTAAAAGAAACAGAATTAAAGCATATAAGCTTTAAAAAAAAAAATCTTAAACTAGAATTAGAAAGTGTTCGTCACAGAGCCTCTAGCTGCTTTCTCCCAGAGGGAAATGCAGGCTCCTCTGTGGTCTCTTTCTCTGGGGGAAGCTGGGAGGATGGCGTGCTGTGTGACCTTGTAGCTCTCAGATGCCTTCTCTGCTCCACCTGGCCACAGACCTCCCCCATTTACTTTCCAGAGAGCCTTCCCGATTTCTACTTCCCCAGCCCCGCCCTGTCCCACTCCCTCAAACCTGCAATAAGAGAGCACCTTCCTTGTTCATCAATCTGAAGGAACTGACAGGATTTCAGGGCCACCGACAAAATGGTGTAATTCTCCTAATCCTGTGGAGCCTAAGGGAACTAAGGGCTCTTTCCCTTCAGGACCCCACATCATAGGTTACAAACAGCTCTGTCTTTAGGAAGCTCTTCCTCAGACTTCAATTTGTTTTCCTTTCAGGCTGTGATGCTGGAGCTCTGTGTGTGTGTGTGTGTGTGTGGTTGCCTGAAAGAGCTGGAGGAGGGTGGCAGACCCCCTGGAGCCGAGTTACAGGAGGCCGTTAGATGCTGGGTGTGGGTGAGGCGGTACCTCAAGAGCCGTACAGGCAAGCCACCTCTCCAGCCATGTTGTTTGTGTGCAGATGCTCACACACATGTGCGTGCTCCTGTGGACTGTCCATCTTTTAGATACTTTAGACTAACTGTATGCATGTTTTGTCTGATGTATGTGCATATATGCCACATGTGTTCCTGGTGCTACGGAGATAAGAGGGAGCGTGCTAAGTTCTCTGGATCTGGAGTTACAGACAGTTATAAACCACTGTGTAGATGCTCAAACTGAACCCTGGCTCCCTGCAAGGGCAATAAATGCTCTTCAGCTACGGAGCCATCTTTTCCAGCCTGTTTTTTTTTGGGGGGGCTTGGGGGGGACAAAGTTTCTTTTTGGCCTGGAGCACCTAGCTCTGGCCTCAAAACTCAGAGATCCGTTTGCCTCAGCACGAAGTACTGGGATTAAAGGCAAGCACCACCATGCTAGATTCTACCTTAAAAAAATACTTTAAAAATATTTTATTATTTATGTGCATGTGCACCCACGGAGACCAAAAGAGGGTGTTGGAACCGCTTGAGCTGGAGACACAGGCAGTTTGTGAGCTGCCCCATGTGGGTGCTGAGAGCTGAGCCTTGACCCTCTGGAACAGCGGCATGGTGGGTGTATTAAACTCCGAGCCATCTCTCTAGTCCTCCTCCTTATTGCTTTTCCTGATTTTGCTTTTTTGGACAATCTCTGTCACTGAATCTGGAGCATGTCCACTGGCTGGACTGAGTGGCCAGCCAACCCAGGGACCCTCCTGTCCACACGTTCCCAGCATAGAACTGAAGTTCCTTCACATGGAGACGCAGTCAATCCCTTTTCCCAAGCTCCCTAGAACAATCCAAAGCACGATTCTGCCAAAATCCACTCTGGTGAACTGTAGTAGGTATTTGCTACTTTGTGGGTTCTTTTCCCCACCTTTATGACCCCCCCAACCCAGTTTCACTCTCTATCACCGGACAGGAGAGAAAGGATAGAGAGGAAGAACGGAGATAGAGATCCCTGAACCTAATTTTTTCCCCTTTCATTTCTTCTTTGAGCTTGACTACTAACAAACTGCAACCAACCTCACTGAGGGACAGAGAACCCCTATCAGGGCACCAGCATTTATATACCCTCTGAAAAGTTCCCAGAATCCCAAAGGTCACACAATTGCAGACACTGTCTGCAGCTGGCAAACCACGCCTCTGCTAGAGCACAAGACAAATCAAATCAGTCAGCTTCCTTGAGTAGTCTGAAGCAACCTCATATCCCCACATCTGAGATTAAAACAAAACCACATTCTTACGATATTTCTGTGCTTCTAAAGAAACCGAAATTCCAGAATTCTCACTACAGTAAACCCATGACATTATTGGGCTTTCAGGGTGGGCACTCCCCTGCACCGGGAAAGACTTTACCCAGCAGAGATGAGTGAGGGCTTTCCCACAGATGAAGCTCAACTCTTCTCGTCTCCTCCAGACTACACACTCTAGCCCCTTCCGAGGTCATGTGCAACTAAGGCACATCTGTATGTAACAGGTGGAAGAGAATAGCTGTATACTCAGGAGAGGGTTTCCTGACCCTCCCCACCCCTCCAATATGGAGGGCATATATAGTCAACAAGCCCAGCTGGGATGCTCTTTTGCAAATAGGCACAGCCTGACTGCTTCAAGATGGCAGTTGTATGGTGTGGGGGAATAGTCACAACATAGGGATATATGGCAATACATTTTTTGCATAGGTGCTCAAGACTAAATTCAAGAACTGTAGTGACTGAGCTCCCTCCACAGTCCTTCATCTCTGTTTTAAAATGTGTATGTCAGAGGCTAATGTAGTCTGGAAAGGAGGACACTCCCTAACCTATTTCTTCCAGCTAGGCTCCACCCTTACCTTTCACCACTTCCTAATAACGCTACCATATTATGTGGCATCAAATGATTAACCCACTGATTAAGTCAGAGGCCCTATGATCTGCGAGTGCCGGAGACTCTCAGACACACCCGGGGCTGTGCTGCACTAATAATCTTTAGGTACTTTTCAGTGTAGTCAAGCTAACATTTAACTGCCTCAAGGAGGCCATGGACTCTGAATCAAACCTCACACGTTGTCTCAGGGAAAGTAGAGGAAATAAATATAAAATGACCTGGGGCTGGAGCTCAGTTGGTGAAGGGCTTGCCAGGCATGCTCAAAGCTCTAGGGTTGATCCTCAGCACTGCATAAAATCAGGCATGGTGGCACACACCTGTAACAAAAGCACTTAGGAGGCAGAGGCAGGAGAATCAGGAGTTCCAAGTCATCTTAGGCTATATAGTGAGTTTGAGGTCAGCTTAGACTACTTGAGACCTTGTTTCCAAAACAAAAACATCCTGGCTTTTGTTCATGAAAAGGCCTGGAAGTTGAGCAGCCCACCAGAAGAACTTGTGTTTTCCAGGCTTTGGTCTCTATTTCCACCAGAAAGATCCAGAGCTCTGGAACCTGGGTCTCTAGGGGCCAAAGTAAAAAACAGCACCTGACTGAAATTGCAGGCAAGTCACAAATAAGTGTCCTGACACCCAGGGAAGAGTTAAAAAAAAAAAAAGGAGGAGAGAGGAGTGCTGTCTGCTGGCTGTCTCTGGACACATGAGGGCACCCCCACACCATAGCTCACACCCAAGGAAAAAGCATCACATGAGCATGTCACCTTTGTGGCTCTGACAGCTTCTGGGAGAATCCCAGCATGACAACCAGAAGCAACAGGGAACGGACAGCCATGTTGCTGATAGGTCACACACAGACTTCCAGGTAGAAGGCTGATGGAAGACAAGGCTGAGACCTAGGCTAGGCCGGTGGGGCTACTGCTCAACTGTGTTCCAACTCCAGTACTTGGGGAAAAAAGAAAAAGAGGGTATATGATTCCCCAAACATGCTGGAGGGGACAAGCATCTGTGTGTGAGCTCCTCATATGCGCTAAAGTACAAATTTGAGTCTGGCATCAAAGGGAAGAGAGGCCTTTGATCCAATGAAGGCTCATTTTCCCAGTGCAGGGGAACACCAAGGTGCTGAGGTGGGAGAGGGTGGTTGAGAGAGGGAGCACCTTCATGGAAGCAAGTGGAGGATGGGAGTGGGGGGGAAAGGGGATAACATTTGAAATGTAAATAGAGAATATCCAATTTAAAAAATACAAAAAAAAAGAAAAAACCCAAATAAAAAAACAAAACAAAGTGCAAACTCAACCTCCTTGGAAGTGCTCCCAGGCAAAATTTAGGTAGAGCTTTCAGGCTACAGGGTAAGGGAGCTTGGAGTGCAGGGAGGTGGCGACCCTGCAGAGCACAGCAGGACCTTTCAGCATCCCCTTGGCAGCAGAGCTGACTCTGGACAGTCTCCATGCTCATGTGGCCTATGGCTCCTGGGTACCAGCCCAGGGCTCTCCTCGGGGTCTGAGGTACTGACCCTGGTACCCTAAGTGTTTGCCTCTGGCAGCTTGAGTATTTTTGCCCTACTTTCTGGTATCTGACCCTGTCTCATGAGGATTCCCACACGGACCTGTATTATGAAAAAACTTTCCAGGCCTGGTAGTATACATCTCTGATGCCGAGGCAGGAGGATCTTAAGTTCAAAGCAAGCTTGGGCTATGTAGAAAGAAAAGAAAAGAGGGAGAAAAAAAAAAGAGAGAGGAAGAAAGAAAGGAGGAAAGGAAGGATGGATGGACGGACGGACGGACCTCTGTAGAAGAAAGGTGCTAGAAGGTGTAGTATTCAGTATAGACTTTCCCTAGCATGGGTTGGATCCCCAATACTACAAAACGGAAAAACAAAACTTGTAGATAGCAGGTGGAGATGGACGGGGAGAGGGAGGGAGCCTGTGACCCTTTCTTAGTATCTTCAAGACTGTAATACAAACTATCAGCAGCAGATAAGAAATGTACAGTCTACACACTGATAATATTCAAAATCTTCAGCCATAAAAATAAAGGCCTTTTATTTGGTTTTCTATGCCATTACAAGAACATCTGGACAACACTTGAGTGTCAGCAGAACCTGTGGGCACACCATGACTACTAAACTGGGGGGCTGGATGCAGGTGCCAGGCTCCCCCCCAGGCTCTGGCAGTAGCTCCAGGTTAAGGGGTCACCTTCTTGTAGGTGATGTGAAGATGCTGAGTCATTGGCTGTGTAGTGGTTGCCATAGAGACCGTCTGTTCAAGTTTGCCTTCAGAATTCAGCCTGAATTTCCGAGTGATCTGAGTGAAGAACAAGACAGAACACTTTAGTTTATATCTTCAAAGGATTCAACAAAGGCTGGGTGTGGTGGTGATGCCTGCAATCCTAGCACCCAGCGGGCTGGGACAAGAGAACTGTCTCAAATTCTAGGCCAGCCTGGCTCCAAGCTATCCTGGGTTTTATTTAGAAAAAAACAAAACAAAACAAAACCAAAAATACTGAATAAACACTGGATAAGCAGTGAATAAACACCCCCTGTGTCAAACACTGGTCACAGGCCTGTGAGCAGGAGACAGACCACTGAGGTTAGACTGTGTGAGAAACCACGGGACACACCAGGGTCGAGGCTGTGGCTCTAGGCTCCTCAGCCACTTCTCCCAAGCAGCAGGTGGACATGGCTGGTGTGTGCTCAGCTTTCAGAAGTCTCCTATGGTTTTGGTCTCCTATCAGCTCCTGCTTCCATCTGAGCCTTAAACTGGGCCAGCTCTTGGGGAGCACTGGCCTATTATACGGCTCTTTCCACAAGAATATCATGTGCTCGTGTACAGAGTGCTTGTGGACACTGTGACCATATGACAAATGAATGTCTAAAGAACTCTCTAAGGGCCTATCACTTCAGTGCTCCATCGGCTGCTTCTGCCATGCCCATTATGTGGACTCCCAACCCTTTTCCTGAAAAAAAGATAAAAATGTCAGTTATTACAAGTCTAGTTAACTGGGCTGGAGAGATGGTCCCAGAGAGAGGTTAAGAGTGCTTATTGCTCTAACAAAGGACCACATGTATGCATGCATACACTGTATCTATCTATCTATCTATCTATCTATCTATCTATCTATCTATCTATCTATCTATCTATCTATCTATTTATCTACATATCAATCATCTACTCGCCATCCATCTATCTATATTTAAAGTACATGAGTGGTCTGTCTTCATGCACACCAGAAGAGGACATCAGATCCCATGTGGTTGCTGGGAATTGAACTCAGGACCTTGGAAGAACAGTCAGTGCTCTTAACTGCTGAGCCATCTCTCCAGCCCTATCTATCTCTTGAATAAATTTAAAAACAGACAAACAAGATTCTAGTTAGGGATTTGTAGTTCAATTGGTAGAGTGTTTGCTTGCAAACATGAAATGAAGCCTTGGGTTAGATCGCCAACACTAAATAACTTGGATATAGTGGTGCACAAGACTTTGTCATAGAGGGGAAAGACCCACTTATTTAAGAGTACTAGGAAGCCACCAAGGAAATAAGGAATAAGGAGGCAAAATAGGCACCCCACTTAGAATACTTGCTGGCCCAGGGAGGGTTAAAGGGCTTTCTTGGATTGAGCCTGTCTAGTTTAAACAATATCCTGGCTTCCACTGGGACTCCCAGCTTCACTTCTAAGCAACTCATCCAGCTGATCCACAACCCAACAGAGACCCAACATACACCCAGCAGAGGTGTGAGCAGACATTCACACATGTCCTGACTCCCATGCTCAGGTAACAGGTCACAGCCCCAAACACAAACATGAACCATGTCCCCTCTAGAATCAGCACCCCACTGTAGTCTTTCCTGAGAAAAGCAATGTGGCTGAAGCACAAGACAGGACTCAAATAACAACTATGAGTATATTCAAGGACCCTAAGAAGATATGAATAAATATCTCAATGAAGACCAGAAACCACAAGTAAATAGCTGAATAAATTAATGAAAGCAATTCGAGATAAGAAAATAGAATTTACAAAGAAATGAAAACAAAGCAATCAGATCAACACCCTCCACCCCGCCCCAAGCTGATTAAACCATTGGAAGACAGAATTTCACATCTGGAAGACAAAGTAAAAGAAAATGATAGATCTAAAATCTTAGGCACAGGACATTCCAAAAATCTGGGACACTATGAAAGGACCAAACCCACTAATAATAGGTATAAAGGACTAGGTAGAAACCCAGATCAAAAGCATAGAAAATATGTTTAGCAAAACCCTGTGTGAAAATTTCTCAAAGAAAGGGGGTACAAGAGGCATATAGAACACAATATAATCAGGAGAAGAAAAGAAACTCCCACTACAAATAATCAAACATCAAGTGCTCAGAACAAAGAAAGAATATTAAAACTGCAAGGGAAAAAAACCAAGTCTGCATTTATACATGCAGGGCCACTGACTTCTCTATGGGGAGAGTCTGAAAGACAGAAGGGCCTGGATGAATAGGCACATATACAAACTACTATTCCCAACAACAACAACAACAACAACATCAATCACAATAGAAGGAAAATATCCCATGATAAAAAGTTTGAGACATTTCTGCCCACCAAACTAGCTCTACAGAAGATGCAGAAAACTTAAGTCTAAAAACTTAAGATAAACAAAAGAAGTCACACTGCTCAAAAAACTCATTTTCTTTTGGATTTACTTCATGTATGTCTGTGTTTCATGTGCATGTGTGGTGTCTGTGAATGACAGGAGTTATAGATTGGTTGTGAGACAGACTTTTAGAAAATTTGTACTTTATCAAATTGGGAAACCTAAAAGTAATGGAAAAAATTTGACACATGACCTACTAAAGATACATCAAGATGAAACAAACAATTTAAACAGACCCACTGAGATAGAAGAGTAATTAAAAATCTCTCACACAAGAAAAGCTCAGGGCTAGGTTGATTCAGCACATAAAGAAAGAACCAGAGCCTCTGTTCATACGAGCATAATCTAAGAGATACACAGCACCTTATAAACCACATAAAGACACAAATCACTCAGTTGGTGAATGTCAGAACATCCTGAATCACACAGAAAGGCAAATATGACAGATTAAAGGTCTAACAGAGAAAAGCAAGTCTACAAAGTACAAGAAAATGAGATATTATTATTATTGTTGTTGTTATTATTTTGGAGTAGAAGGCAAATCCTGAAGTAGGAATCTGAGTCCAGATGTGGCAAAGTGAACACCTGGGGCAGCAGTACCGTAAATGAAGACATTGCCTTGGGCCACACAAGTCATACAGGGAACATACCGCAGATAACAGCCCCAGCATGTAACAAACCTCTAAGTCAATGACAGAATCTCTACCTACGGGAAACCCAGCATAAACAGAATGTATTAACATACAAGGTAGTAATAGGGCTGGAGAGACGGCTCAGCGGTTAAGAGCACTGACTGCACTTCCAGAGGTCTGGAGTTCAAATCCCAGCAACCAAATGGTGGCTCACAACCATCTGTAATGAGATCTGATGCCCTCTTCTGGTGCTACAGTACTTCTATATAATAAATAAATCTTAAAAAAACATACAAGGTAATAAATACAATGGCCAATAGATAGCATAGGAAATGTCCTTCATTCACAAGTCTAACAAAAATGGGATTAAGGCAGGAAGCAGGGACTCAGGCCATGCTAGTAATCTCTCTGTGAAACTATTCACCAGGATCACCCTGGAAGTACACTTACCCTCTGGCTCAGTAACTTAGGAGAAATCTGTTTAATATATTTGGGCATATTTACAAAGGTATAAAGCACAAACATAAAGTGTGCATCTGGATTGGAAAGACCATAACCTAAAGGGTGCAAGAAGCAAGTATTAACAGTAGGGACCACTCACACCACGGGAGGGTGTGCGAGAGGACAAGAGGAGGGGAAGCAGTGCTAAGAAACTCTTGTAAGGCCCCAGTCTATCGGATGGTGTGGTACCACTGCCAAGGGCAAACTGTCTGGGAACATCTGGGAGGAAGGTTGGGCTCACCTGCTCCACATGGGGCTCCTTGGCAAAGGAGATCCTGGAGATGGAATGGGATGAGACACACAGCTCCTGCCCATTCACTTCACCCTCCTCCACTTCCACAATACCTGCAAGGGAGGGGTAGTTAATGTGATCCCAAGCCACTCCCACCCTCTGAAGCATGTGAGACAGTCAAGGGAAACCTGAACTTTACCACCATCCAGATGTGGTGTCTCTCCCTTCTCACAAGGGGAGATGAGCCATTCTTGCAGATATCAGGAAAGTGACTCAGAATTCTCTCTCTCCCTCACCGTTGCTCTGCATACGCTCATATGGAGTCGGAGGCTGACTTTGAGTGTTTTCCTTCTTACTTTTTTTGAGACACATTCAGTCTCTGACTGAACTTGGAGCTCACTTCTTTGCCAGGCTGGTTGACCAATCAGAAAGCCCTAGAGATTAGCCTGTGTTTATACTCTGTTATGTGGATACTGGGATCCAGACTCAGGTCCTCATGCATACAGAGTTAGCACTTGCCTACTAAACTATCTCCCCAGCACCCATACCTGTTTGGGGAAGGGGTCCCATTATGTTGCTTAGGCTGGTCTAGAATTCAGTGAATCAAGAAATCCCCCTGTCTCACACCTCTAAGAAATTGGGATCACAAGGGCAAATGCTAGATGGAGGGTCATCTCTGTAGATACGCCTGGACCCCAGCCCTCCTAACTGCACTTCTCGGTGGCTAGAGTAGTACCCTCAGCTATAGTTCTGCCCTGTGCTGGGGAAGGAGTCAGCGAGTGAGAGAGAGCCCATGTCTGACAGTGCCTGGTGGTAGCTCCATTCCAAGCTGTTACTTCTGAACACGAGTGAGACTTGTTATGGTCAAGGTCACACAGCTATTGACAAGGACCATGTGGTCAGTGGGCCTCTTCTTGCTAGGACCTATCCTTCGGGCGTGTACTGTGTTGGCACAGGAAAAGCACCACAACCAAGATTACACTAGGAGAAGGCTCAAGGCTGTGGAGAACACTGACCAGCAGGCCCTGGGTTAGGGGCACCATACCTGTGTTCTGGGCACTGACAAAGGCCACCTTGTTGGTGTCAGGCTTGAGGCGGATGAAGCCACACTCTCTGTGCATTGGCTTGTGTGTCTCTGGATGGAAGGAGTTGAACCTGGATGGGAAAAGAGAGGTGAAGGAGACAGGCGTCCTCAAAGGGTTGTCTCACTAGATGTACTGCAACAAGGTTTTCCTCTGGGCATGCCATGGTGTCCCGTGCCACCCTGCACAACACCCCAGTCTCACAGAGCTAGTTCTACACAGCAGTAAAGGAACTTTAGTTCTTTTTGGACAGAGTCTCACTGTATAGCCCTGGCTGGCCTGGAACTCACAGCCTGCCTTTGCCTCCCAAGTGCTGGGATTAAAGGCACGAGTCAGCATAACCCAGCAAGGAAGAGTTTAACACACCCAGCAGAAGGGCCTCCTCTGGAATTCTAGCCATTTTCCTCTTCAGCTTCCCTTCTGAACTGTGGTGACTGGGGAGACTGGGGAGTTGCTAGAGTACATAAAGTTCCTGAAAAGTGGGCCTCCATGAAGTCATCATGTATGAGATGGGAGAGGCTTTGAGGAGGTACTGCAGTTTGAAGATCACCTACAGTTTTGTAAGGAACCTCAATCTTCCCCATGTGGTGTGAGACATGTGCCTTCTTGCTATGGCGGCAGTTGCACGGGCCTTGTTATGGGTGGTAAGACACACGACTAATGCTGAGATATTGGAGGTGGAGTCTCCATGGAGGTGAGAGGCAGTGCTCAGTCAGGATAGCTTTCTTGCTCCATGTTCACTAAGTGGCCTTCCTCCGTAATAAGTGGGGTTCGACCTGAAGACAGTTGAAGGACCAGAGAATACAAGAGACAAGACTCCAGCCAGCTGCAATAGCATTTATGATGGCTACTATGCTAATAAAATATGCAGTGGAGGCCAAGATGGCTGTCCTCACCCTCATGTTAGTCTCTAATTCAGCAGGTAATTTAGACAAAAGAGGATGAGTTAAGAGCTGCTGGTTCTCCACTTTCTGCTGCTGAGAGGAATGCAAATGGGAAAGAGAACACAAAGGAGCTCTGGTAAAGAGTCCCTCCTGTGATTAAAAACTTGATCCCATGAGAAGAGTCAGCCAGTGAAGATTGAAGAATAAGGTAAAGATGACAGAATTACCTCTCAGACGCTTCTGATGCACAAGAAGGCAAGGCCTATGATTCAGTATAGGCAAGGTATACCAAATGTCAAGAGTGGGGAACACTCTCTGCCTTGGAACGGCTTGTGGCAGGAGACACTCGTAAGAAGGAAGGGAAAGAACTCACAGCTTGGTTCACCATGGAACACAGGGTACATGGATCAGCCTGGATGCTGTGGAAGTAGCTGAGTAAAATAAGCCATCCCTTCTAGGGACACAGACTGAGTAATCTGGGACGACAGGGCAAAAATCAGTTCCTTGTGGCCTGGCTTATATATGCCATTAGGGACACTTGGTTCTTAGCAGCTGAGGTCCCCATGAATCAGGGTCTGAAAGAGAAGGGACAGAGCTGCTGAGAGAAGGTAATCAAGGTGGTGTATGGTGCCCAGTTTACTGAACAAGGGACTATTTCCTCCATTTAAGTAGGTCGATTCAGCAGGCAACCTGGGAATGACGCTTTAGTTGCTTAGCTGAGCCCCTTGCTGAGTGTGATCTACAAGGTAGAAGAGGTTTTGCTGGATTTTGATGACTTAAAATGACATATAAATTGGGCTCTTAAGGTGCTGTAGCAATCAGGAGGAAATGAAAGAGGGTTAAACAGATAAGAGGAGTTTGTCTAGGTCATTTGAAGGCAGACCTGGCAAGATTTGCATCAAATTGTAATTCCTACATAAAGAAAACGACAGAAAGACAAATGCTACTCTAGTGAGCTTCACAGGAGGCATTCAATGATAAAACAGTGCAGATGAAAACCATGAAGCTTGTGGATGATGATCTGCCCCTGTCCCAAGTAAACTGTGTACATTTATTTCTCTCCTTCAAGGAATTGTGTTAGGAGAGGAAACTATCCACCTGACTGGAATTTACTTAGCAGCTCGTGTGGTGAGGGAGAGGCAACTGGTTACTTTCATAGAGCCCTGAGTCTGGCAGAGCTAGGGCATCAACTCAAGTGTCAGACATGAGAACAGTCCGCTCCCGTTGGCTCTGGGCTACGCTGAACAGCTTAGGCTAGCTCATCAGGAGACACGTGCTTATCAGCACCATGGAAAACTTCATAAAGTAGTACCTATGTCCATGCCACCAGATCCACGCATGTCTGAGGGCACAACTGAGACAAATGGTGGGACTGTTCCACGCTGTGGGGACCTCACTCACGTTTCTCTTAAGTGCCCTCTTGTTAGCTGCTGACCCCTGAGACCAACTAGAACTTGCTTAGAGTAGCTGGTGGTGGCCTGCAAAGGTCCCGCCCACACTCTATAAAAGGGCTTCATCACATGGCTGGTATAATGCTAATCTGGAGTGCCTTAGAGATTTAGAAAATCATCTGAAAAACAGTAAAACAGCAGCTAAACAGGCTAAAAAAGGGCATCTTGCATGGAGGGGGAAACATTCAAAAGCTACAAGGAGTCAACAAAAAATCCCAGTGTCAGGGTGGGGAGCCTCCCTCCAAGCTGCTGGTTATGGAGGCTCCCCACTAATAAAACTGCTGCCACTCCTGTTGGTTATGTGTCAGAACTAGACAGTAGGATCTTCCTGCTGGTGACCCTGCAGGCTTTGGTTACAGAACACAGAGAAACCAAGCTGGGACTCAGCTGGAACCTCCCTCCATGCTGGCTGGCTTTGCTGTCGGAAGAACTGCCACCAATGATCTTAGTGGCCTGCACACCCCGAGAGCTACACGATCAAACTGCCAGAGAGGCTTGCCCACTGGCACAACAGTGGCAGTGACCACTCTGAGTGCAGCCGACAGCCTTCCAACTCGAGACAAGGCTTGCCGCAGAAGCGAAGCTACACCAGGTTTAAGGAAGGCCACAGGCCTCAGACGGGATTTTGTTTAGTTTTGTTGAATGGACATATCAAATGACCTGGTACAAATCTGTGCTCAAGCCCATAGTTTATTAGTACTACTGGCCTTGGAATTAGTACTATTGGTGGTAAGGTGCAAAAACCCACAACTGGTTAAACTGCTAAGAATAAATAAGGCCTGTTTAAGTGACATCGGTGGCCCAAAGCTAAAAACAACAACAACAAACAAAAACCAACACGCACCACCTTTCTAAGGCCAAATGAATCTTGCAAAAGATGGGGTAAAAAATGTAAGAAGCAGAAAATGGGGGTCTGGAGTGATAAGGCCTTTTCCTTCTAGAATTACATGGTCATTTCACTGCCATCTTGGAGCAGGGATTTCCATGTCCCAGAAACCATGGTAATAAGACACACAGAACAATGTGGTGACGGCTAGTTCTTAGGGTCACAGCCATCAACATTCATTAGCAGAGGACCTTTACCTTAATTGAGATTCTGCACATTACTCTCCTGTCCACTCAACAAGTGCAGGTGATCCCAGGTAGAGTATATGCAAGTGGAACGTTAACTAAAAGGAAACTCTAATGCAGCTTCTGTGAGTCTGCCATCCATCATGGGGTGTACACTGTGGTAGCTTTGGGGACCACCCACACTTGTGTGAGTGACTTCTCACCTATGCTCTGTATGCCCAACAAACTCATTGGTTCACTAAGCTGAATCTTGGTAGTATCCTTGGTTGTTGATTTGGGGTGAATAGCTCATGCTTCTCCAGGGGAAGTTCACTCAGCAGTTTAAAAAAAAAAAAAAAGCCATATGAAAGAGATCTTGGGACACGGTCTGACCAGAAGGTTCCTGTAGGCCTGACTCTCAGCTCTGTCTACCGGCCCACATCATCGCTCTTCCAGTTCTGTCCATTGTTCCAAGCTGACCAACTCTTAAAGACAGGAAACCGTGTGTGTGTGTGTGTGTGTGCACATGTGCCAGGGTCTGAAACAAATACCAGACACATCCTCATCCCCAAAAACTTGTTCTTAATAATATGGAGTATCCTTTTCAACTTGTGCATCTCAGTTTTCAGTCCCAGGCACTACTGTAAATACTATAGATAAAATACAGTAAAGTCTTAGGGTTTCTCTGTGTAGTCTTGACTGTTCCAGAATTCACTTTGTAGACCAGACTTGCCTCTGCCTCCCCTCCCCAGTGCTGGGATTAGAGCCCAATCACTCTTTATGGTAGAAATGGAACAGGTACTGTGGTGTGTGTGTGTGTGTGTGTGTGTGTGTGTGTGTGTGAACACGGTATACAGGTCTCTAATTGTAGCACTTAGAAGACAAAGGCCAGTAAGCATGATCTACACTGTCATAGCCTGGCATGAAAATAGAAAAGGCCTGCCTCTGGACTGGAGTATGAATTTGATGAAGTGGTAGAGGCCTGCTTATGTGAAAGATCTAGCAAGGGAGATAGGGAGAAAGAGAAGGAAAAAGAAAGGGAGGGAGTAAGGAGAAAGAGAGGGGAGGGAGAAAGGAGTGAGCCTACTTTATACTATCTGGGTCATTTGTATGCTTGTTTTTCCAGTGCTAGAATTGAACTCATGGCCTCACACATGCTAGATGAGTCTTTACTACATATCCTTGTCTCTCTCTTAAAACTTTATTATTACTTAAAAAAATTTTATGTGTATAGGTGTTTTGCCTGCATGTGTGTCTGTGTACCACATACATTCCTGGTAACTTCAAGGCCAGAAGAGGTCACGGATCCCTTGGAACTGTAATTACAGATGGTTGTTAGCCACCTTGTGGGTACTGAGAATCAGACCCAGAGCCTAGGTCCTCTAGAGAAGCAGCCAGAGCTCTTACCTACAGAACCATCACTCCAGTGCCACACCTAGCTCTCTTTTATTTTAGATTTGAGACAATCTTTCACACAGCCCTGGAACTTGTGATCTTTCTGTTTCAGTATCCCAAGTGCTGGGATTACAGGCATTATGTTACTTGGCTGTGCTAGACTCTTGAAATTTATTTATTTTTTAAAGATTATTTAAATTTTCATCATGTGTATGCCACATGTGTTGGGGATCCCTGGAGCTGGAGGTACAGGTAGTTAGTTTTAAGTGGCCTGACACAGGTGCTAGAAATTGAACTTGGGTCCTTTTGGAAGAGAAATATGTGCTCTTAACTGGTGAGCCATCTCTCTAGCCCAAGACTTTCTTTGTTGTTGTTTGTTTTGTTTTATGTGTATGGGTGTTGCCTACACAGATGCCTGGAGGCCATAAGAGAATTTGAGGTCCCCTGAGATTGGAGATATAGATGGCTGTCAGCTGGCATGTGGGTGCTGGGAACTGAACCTCTGGTGGAGCAGTCAGTGCTTTTAACTACAGCTATCTCTCAGCCCCAGGTAATTTTTTATTATCCAGAATTCTCATCTCCCTAGAGATGGTACAACCAGTAAAGCATTCTTCCATGGCTTCTGCTTCAGTTCTTCCCTCCAAGTTCCTTCCGGCCCTGACTTCCCTCGGTGATGGAGTCTGATCCAAGATCGTGATGTGAAATAAACAGTTTCCTCTCCAAGTTACTTTTGGTCATGGTGTTTTATTACAGCATAGAAACCATAATTAAGACTATGCTCCCTCATGATTGAAAATAAAATAAAATTAGGCTAGAGATGGGTCAGCAGTTAAAAGCTCTTCCAGAGGTCCTGAGTTCAATTCCCAGCAACCACATGGTGGCTCACAACCATCTGTAATGGGATCTAATGCCCTCTTCTGGTGTGTCTGAAGACAGCTACAGTGTATTCATATAAAAAGAAACAAACAAATTTACTTTTGAGTAGTTCAGGCTGGCTAGGAATTCATGATTAGCTTCCCTTAGCCCCAGAATGCTGAAGTTTACAGGAATATACCACCCCAATCAATGGTCTCTTTTTTAAAAACATTGTCAGGAGTGGTAACAGGGGACTTTAATCACAGCACTCTGGAGAAAGGGTTTAAGCCTAGTCTAATAGAGTTCCAGGACATTCAGGGTTACATAGAGAGACCATCTCAAAAGCAAAAACAAAAACAAACAAAAAACAGACAGTGAATGACTCATTTCTCTCCTTCCACCATTGTGAGTCCTGGGGCTTGAACTCAGTGCCATTACCACTGACCCTTCCTGCCAGCCCCTAGTTGAGATTCTTAACACAGAACTCTACAGTGGAGACTGAAGCAGAAACATTTTTGCTTTTTTATTTTATGTACTTTAAAAAATATTTGATGAGCTGGGGAATAAATCCAGGGCTTAGACATACTACAAAACTGCTCCATCACTAACATATGGCTCTACCCTACTGAAACTCGCTAAGGACATACATTACTTTTGAAATTACATTTCATCTGCCCTTAAAGGCAACATTATTTCCCACTGAGAACCATAATACTTGCTGGAACACCTCACCTAGCACAGGGCAAAAGTAAATGACGGCCTCATCCTCTCACTTCAGCTGCCCTGAGTAACTGATGTCCATACATTAGACTTACAGTACTGACTGAATTAAACACACACCAACTGCTTTTCCGCTTGGATTAACTAACTTGTAAACGTGCGTCTGCCTAACATTTCAAAGAAGGCAACAGAACATAAAAGCTCCATTTTTACCAGCCCTGTGCCTCAGCTGCCAGGCTCTGTGAAAGGAGACACAACTTTTCTGATGCAAATCTAAAGGTACTTTTGCGTCTTCCTGCCTGGCACGTGTAGGATCAGTGTGGAGTTATCTAAAGGCCGAGGCAGCCTGTGAGCGTCGGGACTTACGAGAAGTTGAGCATAGGCTGACCCACGTGGGAGATGTGCACCTCCTCCAGGTACTGGAACGGCTGCAGTGTCGGGAAGGTACCAACTCCTGGTGGCTCCGACAGCCAGGTACCCAGCATCCAGGACAACGGCTCCACCACTGGATTCAGCTTGGGAGGCTCTGAAAGTGAAAGGATGGAACAGTAAATGACTCACGTCCTCCAGTGTCGGCCAGACTTTGTGTGGAGGTCTGCATGCTGCTGGAAGGTGCTTTCGCCACAGCAGCCACATACCCCTCAAATGCCTTGTGGTGAGATCGTTTTGGACCTCGGTGTGGCATGCAGAGTCTGGGAAGTGAGGAGGGTGAGAGGGAAGCCTGAGCACCGCCCTCCAGCCCCTGGAGTCCTGGGACTAGAACGCAGCACGGGAAGAACGGTGCACAGGAAGGGAGAACAGGTGGGCTAAGAAGCAGATGGGCTGGAGAGGGAGGCCACGCTGGAGCTGGAGGCTGACAGCTTCCAAGAACATTAGCTCCCTTTTATTCAACTGTGCCTTCTTCATATCTGCAGCTGACTGTCTCCTTTACTGTGTGAAGGTGGCACACTGGCTGGCATGCTGAGGAGCTGGAAGCAGGGTTGAAGGACAGTGGGGCAGGATGCTCTATGAGAGACAGGGGCTGAGTGCTGTGTGAAGGTTCAGTCTGTAACTGAGTCACATGACCTACAAGGTCACCCCAACTCTCACCCTGACTCTGCCAGAGATTGTACAGGGCCTCGGAAGGGTCACCAGGCTGATCCCCACGAGTGACCAGACAGTTTCTAGTACCTTTCTACAACTTAAACCTTGAGTCTGGAGAGCAGCTCAAAGGAAGAGCAGAGCTGGAGATGGATGAGGTCAGTGCAGGTAGATTCTTCACCTACCTACCAATAGACATACCGCACTTCCAGAGACCAACAACTCCTAATGTGTTCTCTGAGACATTTGTGTAGGGCTGTCTAGGTCAGCCCTGGGAACTACTTCAGCTTTAATATCTCACAACTCTGAGCTGAAAGAGTTGGGAAAAATATCCAGGAAGGCAAAACCTTTACAGGGCTCCACAGGCAGAGAAGGCAGCTTATAGGAATCAGTGTCTCTTTCCATGTGGGTTCCAGGCAGTGAACTCAAGCTCAGCAGACTTGGCAGCAAGTGCTTTTACCCACTGAGACATCTGGACAGTCCTTAAAAATGCTTTTTATTGGGGTGGAGAAATGGTCTAGCTATTAAGAACACTTCTTGCTCTGGGGAGGACTAAGGCTCAATTCCTTAGAATCGCATGGCCATCCATAATTCCAGTTCCAGGAGCTCTGATGCCATCCTCTGACCTCTTTAGGCACCAAGCATACCTTTGGTGTACATACATATATACAGGCAAAACATTTTCATATAAAATATATAAATGTGACACAAATTTTTTAATGTATTTTTTTATTTACACATATATTTGAGAGTATGTGAGTGTAACAGGTCTAATTCTGGACTCTTTACTGAACAACAGCAGACCAAGCTCCTGTCTACTTCCCTACCCTTAGGGCACCAAGTTAGCTCCCACACCTTAGTTGAAGCCTCTACCCCAAGGAGCAGGAGATAGCTGGAAAACACTCCAGGGGGGTTTATGATCTCAAACTGTAGAGAACTAAGTCATTTTGAGCAAGACAGAGGGCAGTCTGCTGCCTCACTCAATGTCATGATCGCCAATAGCACCTAAGCCCTGTGGTGTGGGACAATGCTGGTACCTTGTCCTGAAGGGGCTCCTGGCAGCACCCAACCCATAGGGGGACTGTATATGGAGAAGTGCATGTGCATCAGAGTGTCTCTGTGGGAACCTGGACACTGTCTGCTGAGGGAATACCAGTTCTTCCTTATAGCTCTTCCCACATACCTACTAAAAGCATATGAAAAGCTAGTTCTGTCCGCATGCATGTTGATCAGCATGTGTGTCCTGTTGGTTTGTGTGCCTACAAGCTTGCATATCCTATGAGTATGCATGTCTTGTGAGGTCCTGTGCCTGACAGCAGTCTCCATTCTCTTCCCCTTTCTTTTGTTCCCCCTGCAGGCAGGATAAGGATGATCTATGCCTGCCCCCTAGGGTGGGAGGCTTGTAACAACAAGCAGAGCAGTCTCCTGATAGGGCACTCTCAGGCCAGGGTGAGGCTGTGTAGGTGACCCATGGAAACACTATGCCTTCCCAGAAAGGCGTCAAGTACCCTCTCAGGAGGCAGAACTGGAATCAAGCCTGCACTAATGTTCATGACCCACAACTGGCTCCATATTAATTAATACTCCATATTAAGAAAGTCTCAATAAGCATTAGAGCTCTAGACCAGATGGCCCCTTCCGGTCCCCAGTGTCCTCCGCAGCCCCTCACCTATACCTGGCACTGCCCTTATTTTAGACTGCTGTTAGGGGGTCACTCAGCCCCTCCTTCCTGGGGTTCTTCTGACTGGGAGTTATTACTGAGTGATATGTTCCTTCAGCAGAAACAAGCTCAGGCCCTGCTCGGATCCTGTCTTCACACTACTTCCCAGCTGGTGAGAGCAGGGGAGGGTGGTCCTCAAATGTCAGATGACAGACACAGATCAGAAGAGGGAGGGCAGAGAAAGAAGGAAAGCACAAGGCAGGGAGAGACTAACACTGGTCCTGCTCTTTCTTCCTCCAGTCTGCCCGAGGATCTCTGGGATGCATCATTTCTGCCTCTCCCAGGAATTAAAGTCATGAGAAAGGTGAGGGTGCTCATGGCCAAGCGTGATGATCTGAGATTGATCCCTAGAACCTACAGTGGAAGGAGAGAGCTAACTCCTGCAAATGGGAGTAGGACCTGGACTCAGAGCAGCGAGCACTTCTAACCACTAAGCCATCTCTTCGGTCTTTAGTTCTGTTTTTTGAGTCAAGTCTTACTATGTAACTGCGGCTGACCACGGGATCCTCCTGCTCACCTTTAGAGTCCCAGGGATGAGCTGCCAAATCCAGTTACTTTACCCTTAAAAATCTCAAGCAAGGCTGCTGCCTGTGCAAGGCCAGTCTCCATAAATACGAAAGAGCAAAAGGTGAGGTATGAGTAAGCCTAACTCAGGAAGAAGAAAGATGAAGCAAAAGTCCAGAGCTGTCTAAAGAAGAAATGTTCTCGATCGTATTAGGCATTACAGTTGGGGAGGTCTAGGAGGCATGGCCTCGCTGGAAGAAGTGTGTGGCCGGGCACACTTTGGGAGTTAGAACTTAAAGCATGTGAGTCTTTGGTTTGTACTTATGGTTAAGGATGAGAGGGTGAGAGCTCCCAGCTTCCTGCACTGGCCAGTCACCATGCCTGCCACTTCCCGCCATGATAGAGCCTTATCCTCTGGATCGTAAGCTCAAATAAACTCTTCTGCTAAGTTGCTGCTCTCAAGGTATTCTCTCATAGCAATGGAAAAATACCGAATACAACCAGCCAGCAATGGAAAGAACGTAAAAGTGAAGACATACAGGCAGAGGCAATGGGGTAGAGGTTTTCACGGGAAGACATGCTGGAGTTTCTCAGCACAGGTGTGAGCACAGTGTTCACCCAGCACACTCAAGACCCAGGATTTGAAAAAACACTGCAAGACAAAACAAACATACCACCCAAGTCCAAACTATGGAACACAATAATATACATAAACTAAAAAATTAATTTTTGAAGGTGAGCATAGAGCAGGATCCAGCAATAGTCTTACCCCAGGGACAGGCCTAACAGAAACAAAGTACCCACCAAAATCAGACCTAACTATCTGCAGGAGCAGACTGTTTATCACAGCCACAAGCAGAACTTACATCCAATGCCTGCTGAGTGAGCTGAAACACATCATGTCCAGATGAGGAACCCTATTGAATCATAAAAGCAAACTATTTCCAACTCTACCACAAGATTACATAAGCCGGGGTGAAGAAGTCAGACCTAGAGCAGGGATTACCTGATCCCACTCTTGTGAAATGATCAGCGTTCCCATTATAGAGGGAAAGAAAGGTAGTGTTTCTCCATGGCGGCAAGACACAGGGCTAAGGACAAGCCCACAAGGAAAGAACAAGGGTGGAATCTTGTAGCTCGCCTCAGCTTTCAGCACCCTGTGCTTGCTGCAGACCTGAGGTGGCCAACTCTGTAGCACTAGAGATGTGGCTTCCCTAGACCCATCCATAGGCTTCCAAAACTCAGTCCAGAAAAATAATTTCCAACATCCCAGAATGAAAAAACTACCATCACTTAGTAAGATGATGATACTTTGGATAATGATGTCAAATAACATAATTGTTAACATTAGTTATTTTTACCTTCTTACGGCAGTTATTAAAACATTTAAGATAGGGCTAGAGAGACGGATGGCTCGGTGGAGACCTAAGAGCCCCCAGGACATGTCATACTGAGACAAAGATCCACAGGTGCAATATTGCTAACTTTAGTATTTCAGTAAATCAAGACATTGATTTGGGGATATTAACAGCCAACTTAGAGATTTGTTCAATTATGAACAACTAATGGTATGAATCACTGATGGTATTCTTACCCTGGCTGCCGGATCTACTATTTAGGCATGGCATTGTTGGGCAAAGAGTCCTCTCCACTATCCTTTCCTCTGGGTAGGGACTGAAAAGGCCCTGGGCATTCTGGATTAATCTATATAGTCCTCTACTATATCTCAAAAGAGCTTTCATGCTGTTTAGAGTCACCCTGGGAACAGGTTCAGGAAAACTAGTGCTACAGGAATTATCCCACTGAGGAAGTACTCTGTTACACAGCTCAACAAAGAGCATAGGGAACCAAATATCAGATCCTGACATGGAATACCTGTGAGAGCTAAGTGGGCACGGCACGGTACATACTAACCCAGGCAGGAGGTGTGCTGCAAAGCGTGGTTTGGCTGAACCAAGCCCTCAGACCAGCAGGTTTTTGTGCAGAAGCAGGGTCAGTTCCTTGAGTGTCTGTTTACCTCTCCCAATACTAAGTGCAGAGGCTGGAGAGATGGCTCACTGTTAAGAGCCTGTTCTCACTATTCTCCCAGAGGACGTAGTTTCATTTTAGTGCCTAAGAACTGTCTGTAATTCCAGTCCCAGGGCATGGTGCTCTTTTCTGGGCTCCAAGGGCACTGCATACATGTGTTGTATAAACACAGATGTAGACAAAAGACCCATAACACATAAAATAAAAACTAGGTGGAGACACTCACTGAAACCATTTTGATTAAATGGAAAAATAAAGGTTATCATAAAGGGACAGATAGGAAGAGCCTGCAGATGGGAGGCTATGGAGAAACTGGAAATGTGAAACATGCTGTCAAGGAACAGGTATCAGTAGAGAAAAAGGACACGAATGTTGAGGGGCTTGAGGAGCTGCATGGCTTAGACTCGGCAGTGGCAGAGAACAAGGCTACCAGACTGCTTGGCATACTGTCCTATGGGTCTGAGGTAGGGTCTAGCTATGCCTGCTGTCCCAGGGGCACGGTGCCCTTTTATCCTCTCAGTGACACTGTAGTTTGTCCCTTCTGTGCTGAGGGGTATCAAGCATGGCCAGGATCAAGTAGGTGTCTGTCTGTTAGGAGCTTTGGGGGCCTAGACATACAAATGGTTAGAGAAGGATAAGGCTAAACTGCAAGTTGTAAATCTGCGGCAGGCAGAACAGAATCATCAGAAGCAGAAGAGGGAATGGCATGGGATGGATACTGCACAATAAACCAAGTGGAGGTGTCCCAAGATAGGAGAGGGAATGGGGAGGAGAGCAGAGTAAAGCGGTGTGGGTCACAAGGACAGAAATGGGTAGTATAGCCTGGGGCTGGCTGCAATCACCAGGGGTGGCCTGCTCAGCAGGTGAACACCGTGGCATGGGTTGAGCATCTACCTGAAAACAAGGCAGGAAAGACTGCTGAGCGCTACAGCTTGCTGCCTTGCCCACGTTCTGGCTAAAGCCCATTAAGCAGGTACTTGTGAATCAACATGACATGGGAAAGTGCACTTGGGCTATGGTAGTCACTTTATAAACAGTTCAGCTGGTCCTTCTGGAGGAAGAACTGCAAATCCAGGCACCACCAATCCTGTGACATGCAAGGTTCATGACTTGTCCCGTGACACTTGGCAAGGGAAAGAAAACACAGGACTACAAGACTCTCTGATGGTGAGTAGGAAGTACCTGATTGGAAACAAAGGGCGTACCGTTGTGTCTACACATCAGGATGCTCACTGCAAAGGTCCATGGCACAGGGCAATGTAAAAAGACTCTGGAAAGCAGTATCTATCTAAGCACTGTACCCCAGCCCCACAGCCCGCTGTCCTTAAAGGATGCCAATGTGGACACAGGACAGTAGGTGGGCGCTGGAGCACCACGGATGGGCGGGCTCCTCTCTGCTCTGCACTCCCCAGACCCTGCCTTCTATCGCCACTCTATAACCAGACAGCCACTTATGGCTGTGTAGAAATCCATCAGACTAGAGTATCAAGAGCTTGTGTTTTACTGAATATAAATTCACCTTCATTAGGAGAAAAACAAAACAAAAGTATAAAGATCTAGCCAGCCTATTTGTAGCTTTCAGTCTCTTAAAAAAACAAAAACTAGACAGGCCTTTCTATGCATTTTCTTTTGATTTAATTTTTCTTTTTATTAAGATCTTAAACTGCAAAAATAAAAACTTACATTTTCTGTAATAAGTGGCCTAAACAGTGAAAACAAGCTTACCCATCCCTAAGTTTTCTGAACTCCGAAACACTCCGTCAAGGTTCCTCAAGGTTATTTTCTGCCAATTGACGGGAAATGTGTGCACCTGGCTGTTAAGACATTGCAGGAAATGAATGCCAATCCAAAGAGAGCATTCTGGGAATTGTAGTCTACTATAAAAGACTAAGTCTCGGAAGAATGTGGAAGACAAAGGCAGCCTGGCAGATCACAGAACTTTAGAGCTAAAGGAGCTTTGGAAACTGAGCTTCATCTTACAAGTCAGGATCAGGCCAGAGAGTTAGCTGTCCAATCCAGATAAGGAATGGGAGTTCTGCCCTCCGTTGTTTCCACGGACTAGAACCGAGGGAGTCAACTCACTAAAGCAGAATGTACAGCTGGGCAGACACTGAATGGAGCTGTTTCTTCAGGAGCATCTGCCAGGAGCTTAGGCTCCTAATATACTCTTTTGTCTTCAAGGATACTGCTCTGCTCAGCTTAGCTCTAGACATGGTAGAGATACTTTCCAGGACCTGGAGACAAAACTGTTCATGATTCTTACCCTTTCATCACTGCTCTGTTGACAGTAGCAGTGTTTCCTGCTGTGTCAAGCAGAGAAACAACACTAATCATACGGCACTGCAAAGTTAAAAAACTACCAGCACCCAGCAGAAGCCGGCTGTTCAGTAGCACTGAGGAGGCATGGGGTAACTCGAGGTGCAGGTCTGGGTCCTACCAGCATCAACACGACAGCAAGGTCCAACTGACCGTTGACGACGGAAAGGGGCACAGGGACCCAGGGACAGCAGAGATGATGAATGGAAAGCAGAATGCCTACAGAATCCAACAAAACATGTGAAACAGCCTCTAGTATCACTATCTGCAAAGATTATGTCTGATTATCTAGTTCGTCCACTGAGACGTTTACAATGATAAACTCTAATAAATGGCTGAGTCAGTTTTTTGTTTACTTGTTTTGTTTGTTTTTGTGTCAACTTGACACAAGCTAAAGTTATCTGGGAAGAAAGACCTCAATCTGGTATATAAATCTGATATGTAAATGGTGTAATAAGTTGGTGGTGGGTGGTTAGATGTGATTTGTTAGTAGTTATGCTCAAAGAAGAAGAAACAAGAAAGAAATCAGAGTCAAGGATCCAACACACACACACACACACTCCCTCTCTCCTTCTATCTCTCCTATTTACTGATGGAAGTAAAACTCCATCGATGGGGGGTGAAGGGGACCCACAAAGTAGCAAGGATTTGCTACAGGGCTACTTTTCTTCCTTCTGGGAGCCCTCTTCACTCCTAACACGTGAAGCAGGGATGGTGACAGCCTGTATGGGGTGAGTCCACAGTGGAAAGGACTCAGCCTTTTCCCCTTATTTCTTTTCCAGCCCTGGCTTTCTCTGCATTCTGAGAGAGAACACAACCATGTGGCTGTGTCCCTGCACCTGAGATTTTCCTTTCTCTGAGAGATGTACAGGTAGCCAGGTTTTCACTCTCTTTAAGACAGCTCCCTTTCCTTTGTAGCTGATGTGCGGCCAGTTTCAGTTTGTGAGCTTCCAGCCCTTCAAGATCATTCTTGCCTGACCAACTAGGTGGGCTTATGAGTCTGTAGTAAGGCTGGGTCTCACCTGACACATGGAAGGAGGCCCAATAGGTTAGACTGTGTGTTTAGGGCAAGCACTGCCCCCCCCCCCAGGAGCTATGTTAGGTCTTGCTCTCTATCCCCTCCCAACCATCCCCAGAATGTAATTTCAAAAACTAGCTAAGTTTGAGTCTCAGACTCCTTTTGGAAAGCAAAACTAAACGAATCTTATTTTCCTCTGTAACAATCTTTGGCCACTGCTAGACTAAGGATGCTGGCCACTTCATGTCACTGTAACTGTATTCTTCAATTAGATCTCTTTTGCCACCGTTTAGGACTCATGATTCTTTATGCCCAAGCCCTCACGGCCTTGTTACTGGACCATCGGATCTGAGAGGGATGTCAGACTGATCTCACCAGATGGTGATAGCTGTTGAGATTGGGTTTTCCATAGCAAGCCTGGCTGTCTTGGAACTCACTTTGTGCACCAGACCTGCCTCTGCCTCCCCAGTGCTTAGATTAAAGGTGTGGTCACCATGCCAGGCTCACCAGACTCTTTCACATTAGCCCTGCTCAATCTCTGGCTTCTCAACCACCAGCCACCTTTTGCCTTAGTAACTCTGCTCCAGGAATCCAGAAAGCCTACTAGGTTCTTTCCATGAAAAGCCAAGGGGGTCTCCTGTCTCTGCTAGCCTATCTCCTGAGTATCTCTCTTCCTTATTCCCCCTCCCCTTCTCTACTGTAGAGGAGCTCCCTCTACAGTCTCTTAGTGATGACACATTATACACAGGAACCTGGATGGACTCTTGAAGTATTGTTTACCTTTTTTTTTTTTTTTTTTTAACCAACAGCAGCTCATCTCTTTGTCTCTATAACGAGCTTCACTCTGACCATGCTGCGTTCATGGGTCCTCTCAGTTTGTTACTTCCTAGCTTGTCTCTGCTAAGGGTGTGCTCTGACTAGATGCAGTCTTGTCAGATGTTCTCTGAGTCTCTTCTCTCTGCTCCCCGTCACCACCACCCCTCGAAAATAGGGTCGAAAATGTAGCCTAGGCTGACCTCGAAATCACTACATAGATGACCTTGAACTTCTGATCCCCCTGCCTCCACCTTAAAAGTTACTTACAGACCAAGTGCCACCAGGACCTGACTCATTTATCCAGTGGCTCCAGCCTTGTTCTGAGTTACTGTTCTGGCTGCCTCAGGCATTTGCTTTTCCTGGTCCAGCCTTTGCCTGGTCTATCATTTGGTGTATTTGTTATGTTCCGTTAGAAACACGTATTCGATGTGTTTATCAGACAAAGTTCCCACCGACAGGACTGAATTCAAGCTGTCCTGTGAATACAAAGAATACGTAGATGCTCAGTCCTAATTCCCTCAGTCTATAAGTCTCTAGGGCTGGAGAGTTGACTCAACAGTAAAGTGCATTTGCTGCTTTGTGAAGGACCCAGGTTTGGCTTCCTGAACCCACATGGTGTTTCACAACCATTAGCCCCAGTTCCAGGATATCCAACCCCTCTTCTGCCCTCTGAAGGTGGTGAACATACAATGCAGGTAATTCACCCATATACATGAAACAAACATATCTAAAGGATTAGTTAAGTTTGTGAGAATAAAAAGGGTAATTTCACACTATAAAAATAATGCCTCCAGGTAATTTAGGTTAGATATTCTAAAAATTTAGCCAGTAACAGTTTATTTTACTACCATATTCTAGCAAGATCTTGTTTGTAAAAAACAAGTGATCAGATGTGGCCTATGCCCAGGCATTTACTGCTTCAAAAGAAAAGCATAAATTCTTTGGGATTTTATAAAGGAAAATCAACAGAAGGGACAAGTGTGAGAGAGAGACAAAATAGCTCACATGTTCAGAGACACATTTCTGATAAACAGAATACACTCTGTGGGGCCAGTGAGATGGCTCAGTGAGTAAAGGTGTTTGCTGCTAAGCCTCATGACCTGAGCTCAATCCCTAGGACCCACATAGTAAAAAGAGAAAATGAATCCCATCAAGTTGTCTTTAGACTGACTGCCACATGTGTGCTGTGGTGCATGTATGTGCACACACAAAAATTTAAAAAGTGTAATAATAATAAAATTTTTAAAAGACTTGTAATGTCTTATACAAACAATTAGCACCTAATTTTTCTCAGGGAAGACAAGTGGAGTTATAAAATTTCCTACCCAATAAGATAGGGAGCTGTCCTCCTCATACCTATTTAAACATGACCCACATACAGCCCAGGAGACAGAGCAAGGTCACATCTCTTAACTGCTCTAGAACTTACCATTTACTCCTTAGGGAGCTATTCTCTGAGACTTCACCAAACTTCACTGTGTTTCTGTCCATGGTATACATTCTTCATTAAAACCCGTAATCAATTCTGGTCTGGTAAAAACTTTTATGCCCATTCCTTGGGCTCATTATTTCTAGTATAACTCCTAACAGCACCACATATTAAAAACAAAACAAGGACTTCAGAGACGGTTCAGTAGGTAAAAATGCTTGCTACCAAGGCTAATAACTGAGTTTGGTCCCCAGGACCAAATGACTCCTACAAGTTGTCCTCTGACTTACCTCCACATATGTATGACATGCTCTACACACACACACACACACACACACACACACACACACACACGGGGGGGGGGAGATTATAAAAGCAAATAATTTTTTTGAGGGGAGTTTTTGAGATGGGGTTTCCTCAGCTGTCTCAGAACTCCTTCCGTAGACTAGGCTGGCCCTGATCTCACAGAGATCTACCTGCCTCTGCCTCATGAGTGCAGGGATTAAAGTTGTGCGCCATCACTGTCCGGCTATAATAACAACACGTAGTGTTTATATTCTGAAGCTAGTGAAATCACTCTTCAGAGGCAAGGAAGAAAGCACTTTCAGTCAAAAATTGAGGAGGAAACTTATTCCAAATAGAGCTTTAGGTCAGAAACTCAAACCCACATAAAAAGGAAGAGCATCAGAAGTAGATGGAGGCAAGACAGAGTCTCTTTTCCCTTTCTGCCATGATTAGGATCAAACCTAGGGTTATAATTTTCTTAATCTTTTCTCTCTCTTTTTGACACGAGGTCTTGCTATGTAGTTCATATTTCAGAGGCTCAGGAAGAATATCAAGCTCAAGGTTAGTCTGAATTGCACAGGAAACTCAAAGAAAATAGATGTGTCATGCTAACATTTTTTTAAAACTAATTAAAATTCGAGGTATTAGTCACTTAGGGGACAGAGGAAGGCCATCTGTGTTGGAGTCAGCTTGGTCTCTGAGATCTAGGACAACCAGAAAAACCCTGTCTTGAAAACAAACAAACAAACCCTACCAGGCTATTACATAATAAAGTTTCAACTCAAAAGTGAAGGAACCAATCTTTAAGACACATGTCCTTAGCATCAGAACATGGAAATTTATGATACAAACATGACAGGATTGTTGGAGCAGCAGATAAACCCCTACAGAAAGCCAGGGCCCCTGCCAGAAAAAGGCTGACCCAATGATTTTAAAAAATTAATCATTGATTCAGGGCCATAATCAACGTCTTAAGACTGCTCTATCCAACAACACACCGTATGTTGTTCTTAAGTTCACAGAATAGTAACCAAAAAAGACCATCTTCTAAGCTACAAAGCACAACAAACTTAGCCATCACAAGGCAGGGATGGGTGCGAGCTCCCCTCCCCCAGCAGGCCAGCTTCTCAGCACCTGCACATATTTGCCTGCCCAGTTCTATGAACTTTGAGGGCCTCACTGTATAGGCGCCGATGGCCAAATCACCGGTTGTTGTTGATTAACGCAGTCTCTAGCCAGAGGCCTCGGTGCAGATTTCAGTTCCACCCCTCCAATTGCATGGCTGGCTTCAGTGGTGACCAGGCTTACTTGTCACGGAGAGAACACATTAGCACAGATTCATTAGCTGAAGGTGCTGTTCACGTCCATAACACACATTACAAAGGTTTCAGGAGTGCTATGTCACAATACTTATATCATAATGACACATATGGGAAGGGAGACGCCAAAGGCCTTCTCTTAAACTCAGGACCAATACAGATGCTGCCTTTTAATATCACCCTGAATGTCCCAGAGAGTACAATAGAATAAAAGGATATATATATATATATATTTCATTCCACAGAGTAGGAATGAAAAATAAAGACACAGATTGGAAAGCAAAAATAGTGTCCTTGTCAATCAATGATATGAAATAAACTTGCAGAAAACTCAGGGAATCTACAAAAACCTTGTGGAACTAATGTGCTATTTTAGCAAGAATTTAGGATACAGTGTTAATAGATAAAATTATTTATTTCCTGTGTGCTATAATAAGCAAATGGAATTTTTATAATTAAACTGATAAAAAATTCACATCTGCACCAAAAGGGACTATTTAGGTATAAATCTAATGAAATACATATACATGAAACATATATGTGCGAAGTTTAGCATTTATTTATTTAGTGTGCACATGTGTGCACATCTGTGGGCATCTGTGTGCCAAAGAGTACAGTTGGAAATCTGTTTTCTCCTTTCCACCTTGTGGTTCCTGGGGACTAAACTCAGGTCATCACCCTAAAGTCTCTTTACCTGTTAAGCCATCTTAAATTTCATAAAAATATGTGTCAGTTTTGAGGGAAAGTACCAAACTAGGTAAATGATAACATAAAATCTAAGTAAGTGAAAAGGTTTATGAAGAAACAATACTGTTACACTGGGCATGTTGAAGTCTCAAGACTACAAGGAAAGGTAACGGGTCTACAGTGGTTATCACTACACTGGAAGTAGAGCAGGCAAAGCTGTCCAATTCCAACTTTACTGTACTTCTAAAGTAGTAGAAAAATTATCTCAAGATAGACCACAGACCCAAATGTAAAAATACAAAGCTATAAAAGTCCCTGAAACAACAGAGACAATCTAGGTAACCTTGATTCAGCTAAGAGCTTTTAGAAGTAATCCCAAAAGCGTGACCCACATAGGAAGAAGCTGATAAGAAAGAATGAGCTGGGCCCTGGCAGCCCACTCAGCTCAGATAGGGAAAGAGAACTCCCTTCCGGGGGGCGGGGGACGGGGGAATAGAAAATAAAACAAACAAGCATAAAAAAACAAAATAAACTGAATAAAAACCAAAGTAACAATTCTGAGAACCTATTCTTTTTATAGACTAGCCAAACTCCAGGCACCCTCCACACCAGCATTGCCTACCACGATACTACAACAATGGCCTACTTTTGACTGACCATTTTATATTTGCAAAATCAGCACTTAACAGACAGCTCAGACCTGGACCCTGACCTCCAAAGAAAGGAGACAAAACAGTCCTTAGCAAACTCTACCAGAGTAGTGGGACTGCAGACAAAGAACACTGCCGGGCTTAAAGGGTAGAAAGACGGGGATATGGAACATTTACCCCATTTTCCTGGCAGGCTCACATCTGTGTGTAACTCCAGGTGATCCAATAACCTCTTTGGCTATGGTGGGCATTAGGCACGCACAGACATAATTAGGCACGCACAGACATACATGCAGGCAAAACACTATACACATAAAAAATTAAAAAAAAAATTGAAAACATCCATGGTTGAAAACACTGTTGGGGTAGCACGTGTGTGGCATAGGCAAAGCCACTGGTTTAATCACCAATCAATCAACCAACAAGAAACAAACTTTTGCTCTGCCAAAGCCTGCTGAACAGGCAGATCAAACTGGGAGAAGTTCTATCTTTCTTTGCAAAACACATAATTCATGAGAGACATAACTAATTTACACAAGGAACTTATAAAACTCAACAAAAAGTTAAGGAAAAACTTAATAAAATAGGCCTGGGAGGGGGCTGGAGAGATGGCTCAGCGTTAAGAGCATTGGCTGCTCTTCCAGAGGTCCTGAGTTCAATTTCCAGCAACCACATGGTGGCTCACAACCATCTATAATGAGATCTGGTGCCCTCTTCTGGCCTGCAGGTGTATATGCAGATAGCACTCATATACATACAAAGAATACACAAATCTTTAAGGAGCTGGAGAGCACAAGAACAGAGTCTGAGGACCAGGGCCCACATAAAAACAAACGCTAATAAAACACACACAGAGAGGGCTAAGTGAAAAAAGATGACTATATTTTCTCATAGAGGGGAGATGAACAGGTAGACAATAAGGCCTTTAGGACAATGAAATCAATCCTGTTTGACACTCTATGAGGGATACATAATATCACATATTAAAAAAAATTCTGGGCTGTAGAGCTGGGTTAGGTCAGTGGTTAAGAGTACTTGTTGTTTGTGCAAGAGGACGGACCATGGTTCAATTCCCATGGTAGCTCATAACTATAATAACCCCAGTTCCTAGGAGTCCAATGCCCTCTTCAGGCCTCAGTGGACACATGGTGCATATGCATTCATGAAGGCAAAATCATCATATCCATAAAATAATAAAATAAACCTAAAAAAACCAAAACCACCCAAGTGCAAACCAGGCATGTAATCCAGCACTCAGGAGGTGTTGATGACATCCTAGAGTATACAGCCCTATTCTGTCTCACAAACACAAAACTAAAGGCTGCTGAGGACACCTGATGACAAATCTGACGACCTGGTCAATGTCCAGGACCTATATTCTCTGCTCCCTTAAAGGAGACGAGAATCACTTGGAAGCTCTCTCAGCTTGGATATGCAGTACAGCGGGGACAAAAGACCTGCCAGAGAACTGACGCCCAAAGTTGTCTTCTGATTTCCACACATGCACTGTGGCACCCACACACAGGTAAATCAAAGCAGGGTGAGCAGCGGCAGTGAGGAGGGACAAGCAGACACACAGGCAATGACAGCAAATGTTTCCTTAACAGGCCACAGAAAACACTCTTATTCTGGGAACCAATGTGAAGTAAAGGTCTGAGGAGCTAGAGGCACCGCATCAGAAGGAGAATCTGCTACACTTTTGGAGGGCAGTGAAGCCTATGGGCCCAGATGTTCCACTCTGGGTAAATTGGCCACAAATGAAAGGACTGGCTAATAAAAAGTAATGAATAAACATATCGTCAGTCATCTTCAGTCTTCATTTAAAACTAAAAAGTGACCAAGGAAATCCTTCTCCAGTGAAGGAATCCATTTGAGTAGAGACCAGCTAGAGCAAAAGACCAACAGCACTGTACTGACAGGCCAGGAGCACAAGATGGAGTCCTTTCAAGATTTCCTGCTCAGAACCCTCTGCTTTCCTCCAGACTCACAAGCCGGACCTGGCCTGACAGAGAAGGGACACAAACCTGACTCCTGTCCACCATTCCCAGGCTGAGATCCTGCTTTATACTTCCCTAGGGCCTTGCAGGGTCCTCACCATGAAAAGCAGGACTTTTCCCCGGGGCATGTCCCTTTAGGCTACTGTCCACTGGCTCTCCCAGCAAGGCGAACTGGCTTCTTAAAGAAGCCACTGTCCGGATCCTGCATCATGGCTCACCTTTCCCACACTACCTACACTGGGCTCCCGCCCTCCACCCTATGGCAACTGGACAGTCACCTTTCTCCACACAGCCCAGAGCCCCTTGCCTTCCTGAGCTCTTCTGGAAAGAGCCAGCTCCGTCCTTCAGCAGTCCCTCATCTCTTGGATCTCATACCCCAGTTTTAGGATGGGTATTCTTTTTTTTAAATCTTTCTTTAAAAAAGATTTTTTTAATTTATTATATATAAGTACACCACTGTAGCTATCTTCAGACACCTGATGAGGGCATCAGATCTCATTACAGATGGTTGTGAGCCACCATGTGGTTGCTAGGATTTGAACTCAGGACCTCTGGAAAAGCAGTCAATGCTCTTAACCACTGAGCCATCTCTCCAGCCCAGGATGGGTCTTTTTCAAAGCCCCTTGGTAATACCTGAACACATCTTATGCCCAATTCCTTCACTATAGCCCATGTCCCTGGTCTTGGCTCCTGTAGGGGAAGAAGGACCATTTTCTCCAGTGTTTAGGCCTAGCTCTAGTCTTCTGCCCTGGATACTCTTTTCCTTCTTAGGTTCCAACCCAGTACCTCTGACTACTGTAGTTCTTCCTCTTTATTTCCTGGTAGCTCTTGCCATTTCCTACAAAGCAAAGGGCAACCCCTCTACCTCACTGAGCAATGCTGCATAGACCAAGGCATTCCTTTCCAACACACCAAGACAACAACATTCCATATTTGAAACCTGGACTTTTAGGTCGAAGAACACATAGGACAAGTGTGACAAGGTCAACACCAGATGTAAGAGGTGGCAGTCTACATACTCCAGGCCAAAAGAACTCTTATTATTCTCTAAGAAGGGGCAAGTCATGTATAAATAAGCTAATTAAAGTCTAACTGGCATAAGAAACAGATTCAGAATAATTCCTTCAAATCAGACTGGAAAGGCTCTCTTAAACTTAAGGGAAAACAAATAAAAAAACAAAACCCCTGTCAACCACAAACTGGCTCTTTGTCAAAACTGCACTAGAACATGAACTTCAAAAAACAAAAATAAAAAAATGACCAGATCCTGAGCATGGTGGCATATGCCTTTAATCCCAAGACTCAGGAGGCAGGGCAAGTGGATCTCTGCTGGAGGCCAGAGAGCCTCAAGCAGTGAGAACCTTCTCAGAACCAAACAGAAAGGCTGGAGGTATTGCTAGGTGGTTAGGAGCACTTCAGGATAATGGTTCTAATCCCCATCCAAAGCCCTCTTCTGCTTCCTGCTGACACAAGCAGACACAAATCCATGAATGAAAGAAATAAACTTAGCCAGGTGGTAGTGCATGCCTTTAAAAAACAACCCAAAAGAATTAAAAACAAGAGCAAAACATAAAAGCCACTATATGTTTCCAAAAAAGGACAAACTTGGATACGTACACAGTGGTGAATAAAGTAAGCAGCAGAATGTAATTTTAAAACTAAATATATAATGGTTACTTGAAGATATAAAAAAACAAGTGGGCTGGAGAGATGGCTCAGTGGTTAGAGCACTGACTGCTCTTCCAGAGGTCCTGAGTTCAATTCCCAGCAACCACATGGTGGCTCACAGCCATCTGTAATGGGATCTGATGCCCTCTTCTCGTGTGTCTGAAGACAGCTACAGTGTGCTCATGTGTAAAATAAATAAATAAATCTTAAAACAAACAAACAAACAAAAAAACCCCAAGCAATACAAACCAAGACACTGGGACCTTTGTGACCTAGGGAAGCTAATATATAGTAACCCATCAGCTACATCTATTCACAGAAAGAATAATACATACATACATTTTGTTTTTCCCTTTCTGAGACAGGGTCTCAAGTAGCCCAGTAAGAATTTCTTGTTTTCAAGTCCTGAAGGCATGTATACCACCACACCCAGAATTGAATGTTTGTTTTTTAAACTGGGTGTGGTGGTTCACCCTTGCAACACTAATGCTTTAAGGTCAAAGCAGGAAGATTGCTGAGTTTGATGTCTCCAAGCCAGATAAGAGCTGCAGAGTGAGACTAGACAGACACATTGACAACAAAAAGAGAACAGCTAAAAATAAAATTCTCAACTTATTGATAAATATAAGTAGATTAAAGTTCTTTATAAAACAATTTTTAGGTTCAATTAAAATTTATTTATAAAAATTAAAAGACCTATGAAATTAAGGGCATGGAGAAATATGACTCAGTTAGGTTTGGTGGCCCAAGTCTATCTTTCCAGCACTTGGGAGGGGAGGATAAGGCAGGAGGATCGGTAGTAGTTCAAGGCCAGACCTGGCTACACTGCAAGGACGGAAAGCCTTGAACTGGAAGGGGTGACTAAGTCTTGAGACTCCAACTACGGACGGAACCGGAGGCCGAGGCAGAACGTGAAGTTGGAATGAAGCTTGAGCAGCAAAGTAAGACTGAAGCTCAAAAAAGGAGGTCTTTAAATGAGAGAAAGGTTTGCTGTGTCAACGATCAGGAAAATGCACACATCTGACAAGGTTTTGACGTCTAAAGCAAAAGGCGAGATACTTGCAAGTATGGTGGTGGTTCAAGTGTGTAATACTAGTACTTGGAAGGTCAAGGCTAGCCTGAGCTGCATGATCAGACCCTGTGTAAAAAGACTTAACCCAAACCAGTAACTTGACAGACACATAGGAAGGACTAGGCACCCCTGGAAGTGCAGTAAGAGTGTGCCTCACCTTTCTAGAAATCAGCTGACTGAATACAAGAAGTTAGGCAACAATCTGCTGACTCATACCAGGGAGATTTCAGTCTCAGAGCAGGAAAAGAACAATGTAACCGGCCAGGGTACAGCATACTTCTGAACCCAAGTCAAAAGTAAAGACACTTGTCCACAAGTCTGATGACTCAGGTTCAAACCACTTGTCCTAGCCACAATGATCTCAACATTTCAAAAAGCAGGCTCAACAACAGCACAGCACTAACCTCATAATAAAAGAATCTAAAATAACTCCAAACCATATCTCCCCTCTCTCAACCTATTTATTCAGAGCCATCACCATGACTCAAATAGCTGCAGGAGTAAGGACTTAAGGCTGAGTTGACAAAACATTGGTGACCAATGAGTATAAGGTTCTTTATAAAACAACTTTTTGTTTTATAAAAATATAAAAAAATACAGTGAGTCCAGAATGGCCACAGGGGAGAAAGGGACACCGGCTTCAGGTTAGGAAACTTTGTAGAAGCTGGAAGAAAACCAAAGCAAGGAGAAAGCAGCAACACAATAATGAAATCGGAGACAATGTAGAAACTGCCGGGCTCTTCAGAAAGTCCTGTACTAGCAGTCACAGCAAAAGAACACCAAAAGCAACATCAGGGATAAGGCTTACAAAAGCAGCAGCCCAGGTCAGCTTGTGACCCAGGCTCATCTTCCCAGGATGCACCCAAAAATCATAGGCTTCACTCTCTCCATTGGGGTTCAGGAGACCCTGAAACTTCTGCTCTAGCAGCCAGGTCAGTCCATCACACCCAAACTGGCAAACGCTGGTACAGTTAAAGTGAATGCAGTCAGAAAAATTTCCCATATGTACTGAACACTATTCTTACTCTTAAGGAACACTTTTTGGAGACATAAGCCTCATTATACAGCCTTGGCTGACCTTGATCTGTGGACCAGGCTGGCCTTGAACTCACAGATCCACCGGCCTCAGCTTCCAGGGCACTGGGATTAAAGGTGTGGTCACCACACCTGGCTACTTGCAATGCTAAATCTTCATGCCCTTCTCCTGAGACCAGGTCAGCTGCTGGGCAATCAACACAGGCAGTGTGTAGCCCAGAGAGAAGCCTGACACACAGCAGGAAAACCTAGCTAGGGTAAGGAAGGCAGGGGCGTGCCTCTGCTAAGTACTGACCGTGGCTGGGGGGCAGCAGGCCACTTAGGTAGGGGAGGTAGGGGAGACTTGCTCTTCTCAGCTCGTCCAGCTTCTCCCGCAGCTTGCGCACCTGGCTGTCAGATCGGCTGACCCTCTGCCGAAGGCTCTTTAGCTCTCCGTTCTTCTTTTCAACCTGCTCGCGCAGGCAGCATACCTGACTCTTGTGCTGCCGGGCGGAGAAGCAGTAGGAGTGCAGAGAGTCGATGAGCTTGCAGGCCCCTGAGGCCGACAGGATGACCTCATTGATAGACATGGGGTTGGCGTCACTGTGCTCACTCTGCACCGCTTCTGCCGCTGGCTTTGGGGTCACATCAGTAGGAGGGGCAGAGGGGCTCTGGGAAGCCTTTTGAGGGGTTGCTGTAAGTGAGGAACTTGGGGGACTCTGGGCCACACTATTCCCAGTGCATCTTGGCTCTAGATCTCTTTTCAGCCTCTTTCGGTCCATGGGCTCACGAGGGACAGATGGCCTCTCTCGAGTGTGCTTGGAGGAGAAACTATATGAATGAAGTGAGCCAATGAACTTGCAGGCTCCAGATCCTGGGGGTGTGAAGTCGTCCATGGAAATGCCACTCTTGTCTGCCCCGTCTGTGTCGGCAGAGGAAGAAGCCTTCTGGTGGTCAGCCTCTGTAGCAGACACTTGTGCCTCTTCCTGGCCTCCGGCCAATGGGGCAGCCTGATCATCTCCTGGAGTTCTTTCCAGAGACTCACCCGGCTCCTGGCTGACAGCACCTGGGGTGGCCTTGGGGGCTGCATCATCTGGTGGAGAAGCTCGCTTCAACTTTCGGGGCTCTGGCTTGGCCATCAAGTCATCGCTTGAAGACTGTGAAGACCCTGTGGTTCCTTTTCCTGCTGCTGCGCTTGCGTGGCCCCTCGCGGCCCCTGTGGTCTTTCTCCTAGCATGGCCATGTCCTCCAGCCCCCCTCTTCTTCTCCGACAGGTGGAAAATAGAGGGCACAGCTGTGGGCTTCAGCAGGCGATGCTGGTCCTCCAGCCTTTTGGAGAAGCTGTCTTTGGTAAAATGCTCACTACAGAGGAATGAATACTTAGTTGGGGTCCAATTATCCCTCTGAACAGCTTTTAACCACTGGATCAGTCGTTTGGAGTCCTTTAGGGGAAACCTGCAGAACAAATAACAAAGTTCTTAGAAATATTGAGATGCTTTCTTCCGAAACTACCGTCAATAGAAGCAAATCAAGTCATCAAGTCTTTGCAAAGCAGCCACACCCATACTGATGGTCTCTGCTTAGAACCTAATAAGGATTTCAGGACCATCTGGCAGGTCATCACTGAAATGGAAAGGAAAACACTCTACTGTACGTATTTTAGGATACTGAGCCTATCTATAGGGTAATATAGAGAAATGAGGGCTATTTGTTAATGTGATGTTTTTGTACACTGTATAAAGATTTATCTTTGTACTATTAAAATGCTAATTTATGTGAGGCAAAGATCTGATTACAGGCCCAACTTTGGTATTGTCATTAAGAAGCATGCCCCGCCTTAGCATTTTGTAAACATTGGTCTCCAGAACCTTCTGGTCGGTCAAATAAATAACCAAATGGCCAATAGCTGAGCTGGAGAGTTAAGGTGGGACTTCTGGGCTGAAATATAGTCTTAGGCAGAGTCCCAGAGTGACTTGGATGAAGGAGCAGGCTCCAGGTTGATACAGAGATGGACAGGTACTAGGTCATGTGGTGGGATAGAGGCCTGGCAGTGTTGTTGAGTTAGAATAATTGAGAAGCTGCCCAGCTGGTGCCCAAAGCTTGTGAGAAATATAGTAAGTCTCCATGTCCTTATTCAGAGCAAGGGTGGGTATAGAAAGTCCATTAGGGTTACAGATATTACTCATAGGTGTGGCAAATGACCCTGGGTACAAAGGGATAGAGACAGCAGGTAGAATCTAGACAAGAGAGCTTCCAGAAGTAGACCAGTGACCAAATCATCTAGTACCTGACAAGTATGTTTGTGGGTGGTAGAACCCTAAGAGAAGCTAGGCAGGGTTCTAATGAGAGCTGGGAACAAGAGCTCAGGAGATATCTGAGAGCCTGGCTAAATACCCACCACAGCCAAGGCTCAGTAGGGCCTTGGAAACAGCTTTAGCATAAAGGCCCGAAAGCTCTAATCAGGCCTAATGGGGCACAACTGTGACATCACTCTGAGGTAGAAGGATCAGGAGTGTAACATCTGCCAAGCTAAAGAGCGATTCCGAGCCCTACCCGGCAGAGTTCAGTGTCATCCTTAGCTACAAACGAGGCCAGTCTCTGCTGAGATTTTTGTCTTAAAAAAAGACAAACAAACGAAAAAAAAAAAGAACAGGAAAAAAAAAAAAAAAAAAGCAGGGAATCAGGGAATATAGTTTCCTGGTAAGAGTGCTTAGGCAGCAAAACTTCAGTTAGGAGCCTAGATAAACCTTTGGGAAGTTATGTTGAGTGAGCCAGTCAAAGGTTAGGGTGGTAGTGTAAACCGGAGGCAGAGGCGGGAGAGTTCAAGGCTAGTCTGGTCTACAAGTGAGTTCCAGACAGTCAGGCTATGGAGAGACCCTGACTCAAAATAAAAGTTCTGTGTGGTGGCTCGTGCTTGTATTTCATGATTGGGAGGCAGAGGAAGGGCTTCCACAAGTTTGAGGTCAGCCTAGACTATAACAATGAGTTGTAGGCCAACAGGGCAATTCAGTGAGACCTTGTCTCAAAACACACACACCAAAAATTCTAAACTTTATGTAGAATTTAATGTTGTAAGAGGAAAACTGGGGAAAAAAATAGATGTTCAATAACATACTTGGTAATTTCTTCCCTCATCTAATGAAGCTATGTAATGGTCACTTATTAAGGCAAGATCTAAGACCAAACTGACAAGGCATGGTAGGCCACACTCAGGTGCTAAGAGCTCCACCTGAACTCTTCTTCGAGCCTCCAGGAACCTGCTGTGAAACAAGACTGGTCCTAATAGGATGAATCTGGTCGTCGTAAGCAACGTGATCTTCTAATCTTCTAACCGTCGATGTTCAGTGAGCTAGATTTCTGGAGTTCCCCCAGCCCCAATTTGGGCACTGTCTACCATACCATGTTAGAGGGAAGCCAACGTTTTCAAAAACTGTTAACAAAACTTCTGGGAGGTGTTCTAAATGAAATTGTTACGGAAACATTCTGGTTGATTTGTAAATTTGTTTAACGTTACTAGGTTGTGTTTTGAACTCGGTCCCAAGGACTTAAAGTAACCCTGTGAACCATCAACAGACACGTGCCATTCCCATCTTTAAATTTTAACACCAAATACGAAGAGGTGGCATGATGCGCGATGTGGCTTCTAAGCTGGAGTCCCTTTCCTCACAGTTCACTCCTGTTGGAAATCGCAGGAGTGGATCAACTGAAATGGGGAGTCTCGAAAGCGGCCCGCACAAGGGCCACCCGAGAACCCTCCGGAAAGCCCTTCCACAGTCCTCCCCCGGGCCTTTGCCAGAGTGCAGGATGCGGAGGTGATCAGTGCCTGGGCCGCAGGACCCCGGAGGAGAACGATGAGGGCTATGGATGCAGGAAGTAGGGCTGCGTGCGCCGGGCCGCACTCCTGCCACACACCTCCAGGCGGGTTTGCCCCGCCGAGGCAAGAGTGGAGAACTGCTCAAAACCAAAGAGCACGATGAACCTGAGAACGCGCCCTTGCAGAATACTACTGAAATTGGCAGCGCCAACCCAAATCAGTGCGACGCCCGTTGGTGGAGGTGGCGGCGGGGGCCTCTGGCCGTTCAGCCCGAGGCATGGCCGTGCTGGTCCCCAAAGCCGGCAGTCCAAGCCAAAGTCACAAAGCTCCACGACCCGTCCACCTCCCACAGTTGCACTCGGCTAGCCGGCCCCCCACTCCCTGTCCCCCGAGCTCGGCCCGCGGCGCGGCCTCAGTTTCCCCGCGGGCCTGGCCAGGGCGGGGGCGTGGCGGACCCAGAGGCGGGCCGCGTACCTGTGGAAGGAGACAGCGCGTTTCTCGCCCTTGCCCTGTCTGTTGGAACAGTTCACGGCCGCGCAGCAGATCACCATTGCGGGCCTCGGTCGTGAGCGCCG